>NC_042620.1:266634245-266734306 GCF_901001135.1 Rhinatrema bivittatum | reverse complement strand
TAAATAGCTCATCTGTCCATGTTTGTTCATAACCTTTTAAATTTCCCTTTAGTTTTTGACAGTCCTAACATTATCCCCCTTTTAAAAAAAGGCTTAGCAGTTTCATGTTTGTTGTTATTGCCGTAGATTACTTTCCAGAAACGCAGAGAGTTTGAGGCTGTTACATTGATGGGGGTGTGCCTGTATTGTTCTGTGAAAACTGTGATTGTAACTGTTCATAAAAGCCTGAAGCACATCTTCATATCGAAAAGTGTTGCGTACTGTAAAATATCGCCACATTTTGGATTTTAAAGTCCTGTTAAATCTTTCCACAACCACTGCCTTAACATCGTTATTGGTCACAAAATGATGAATGCCTCTGTATTTTAACAAACTCTTCACAGAGCTGTTTAAAAACTCTTTACCTCTGTCTGATTGTATTTTGTTGGGAACACGACCACCTTTAAATATATTTTCAAAGGCCTTGGCCACTTCACGACCTGTTTTTGTTTTTAGGGTCACAGCCCATGCGTATTTTGACAAAACATCTATCACCTTCAAAACATATTTGTAGCCTCTGTTATAACCAGACAAGGCGGACATGTCAACCAGATCTGCTTGCCATTGTGCATCACATCAGACATTGCCATTGCGCATCCACATCAGACACTATGGTTTTATTTCTTTTAAATCGTACCCTAGCAGGCTTGTGTAAAGAATAAGCATTGTTCTGTCCCCATTAATGGGTACATGTTTGTGTTTGTGTTTGGGACAGACAACCTGTGTTTACCACAGCCCCTCCTTCATAGTAAATGTGACACCATTGGTAACCCAGCAGAGAAGGCTGAAAGCCCTGCCTGTAAAAGGGAGTATGCCTTTAACAAAGGCCCCTCCCTTCAGGTTCCCTCCTGAGTCACTGGGTCCAGGGCTCTCTCCTATAGGCTCTCGCCCTTACCTCAGCTGAGAAGATTTCTCCGGTATTCATTGCCATGACAGTGGGTTAGTCCCAGCCAAGCCAGCAGCTGTTTTACGTGCCTGTAACCGTGTTACAGAACAGCTTTTTACATTCCATCTACTGCTTAATTATAAGACAAATCAGCTTCAACCCCACGATCTCTTTCCCTGCACCCCAAGAATCTGCACCTTCCTTCCCTTGCCTTATCCAGCTACAAGGATCTCTGCCTGTGGCACAGACGTTTGAAACCAACTTTTGTAAGTAGTTATTAATTAGCTTTACAATAAAGATTTCAAACTTAAAGATCTTTGTTTGAGGACTGATTGGATGGAACGTTGACTGCTTTGAAAGAGGGAACTCGGAAGTTTCTGTAAAACAAAACAGTATAAAGCTGTACAGTGAGACTGTACAGTAGAGAGCTGTACAAGCATCTTGCTCTGTAGGCCAATCAATCACCTGTTTCTTGGTCACAGTCGGCATACATGTTTTAGCCGTCTGAAAAAGAGGTGTTATACCGGCAAAGCTACCTATAGATCCTGGATAATAAATTTTCTTTAAGATCCGCTGGTGCATTCTTGTCTTTTTATATGGCTGTAAATACAGAAGTCTGGTTTTTTTTTAAAACAAAACTAAAGCCTTGTGTTTTACCATTGCAAACCTACACCCCCCACTGCTTTCAATTATCTTCTGCTCAGGTTTAGGTCTGGACAGGGAGGGTTGAAGCATGCTTATCTACAGAGAGGGGAGGAGGGAAGGGGTGTAGGGAAGATTCTCCCTGTCTCTGTGTACAGAATGAGTCACAGCTTCCTGCCAGATGACTGGTAACTTTTATTGGGGCATGCCTATCTACAGTGAGGGGCTGGAGGGGAGGGGTGGACTTCTGGTGACATCACTGGGGGGTTTGGCTTGGGGGTTTGAGTGACAGCATACCCATAGACTACCGTGACGTCACAGGGGTGTGGATTAGGGCTGGGGTGTGGGCGGGGCCATCTGTGACATCATGGGGGCGGTTTGGGGGTGGGATATGGGAGGGGCTCCCCATTCACTTCTAATGGGGGAGGAGCGTCGATGGTGTCTGGGGTGGGGCCAGGGGTGGGGCCTTGGGCAGAAGGGTGTGGCCTGGGGCATGGTCGAGGACGGGACAAGGGGGCATGGCTATGCCCCATTCACGTCTATGGGGAGTGGGCGGGGGCGTGGGTGGGGCTTAGACCAGACGTGAACGCTGATTGGCTGCTGTCATCGTTATTTCACCTGTCAATCAGTTTGATTGATCGTGTACCCATTACTACTAGGCAATCTAGTCCCAGGATCCATGGAAGACTAGGCAGAGTGGCTGAGGCAGAAGAACACAGTAACATAGTAGTGACAACAGAAAGAGACCAAGTAGTCCATCCAGTCTGCCCAGCAAGTTTCTTATGGTAGTAACTGCTGCTCTGTACAGGATACCCCCATGTTTCTCTTATGGATAGTAAACTGCTGGTCCATGCAGGTTACCCCCAAGCCTAATAAAAGCCAGGGAAGGACAAAGTATGTACAATCTAACACCCACACACACACACTACGATAATCATTAAGGGCCGGATTTTAAAAGGGTTACGCACATAAGGTACACGCGTAACCCTTTTAAAACCCCCCTGCGCGCGCTGAGCCTATTTTGCATAGGCTCGGCGGCGCGCAAGCCCCGGGACGCGAAAAAGTCCCGGGGCTTGTAAAAAGGGGCGGTCGGGGGCGTGGCCAGGAGGCATAGTGTCGGATCGGGGGCATGTTCGGGGGCGTGTGGGTGGTCTGCAGGCGTGGCCGAGTGCCCCGACACAGCGGCCTGTGTCGGGGCCTGCCTCGCTGGCGCGCGTAAGTTACTACTGCCCGGAGGCAGTAGTAACTTTTCAGATAAAGGCAGGGGGTTCTAGATAGGGCCGGGGGGGTGGGTTAGGTAGGGGAAGGGAGGGGAAGGTGCGGGGGTGGAAGGAAAGTTCCCTCCGAGGCCGCTCCGATTTCGGAGCGGCCTCGGAGTGAACGGGCAGCGCGTGCAGGGCTCGGCGCGCGCAAGTTGCACAAATGTGCACCCCCTTGCACGCGCCGACCCCGGATTTTATAAGATACGCGCGGCTTCGCTTGTATCTTATAAAATCCAGCGTACCTTTGCGCCTGATGCACGAACAAAAGTACGCGCGCGCGCTGTCTTTTAAAATGTACCCCTATGTGTGTAGGTTGTTTTTTTTTTAGAGAGCGCATCAACAAAGGATAAGTTACAAGTTTAAAGATAGCTTTGTACTCAAATCTGAGAGAGACCTGGACATGATTCATCACATTTAACAATTAACATTGATAACAAACTATGTTACCGAACATTATGGCACCCGTGTAAACTGACAAATTTTGGTATCATTACTTTTATGTGCCTTATTGTAAACCGTTGTGACTGTCCCCTCCAAACGACGGTATAGAAAAAGATTTAAATAAATAAATAATGTTCAGGGTAATAATATTTACAGTCAAAACCAAGCAACTATCAAACCCATAACAAAATTACTCCTAGCAACATTCTTACTGGATGAGCAGTCTTCTTGATAATTCAGACAATGCAACTTGAACATGATTTGCTTTTGTACTTGGCTGTAGAAGCACTCCTATGCTTTTTCCCTAATGTCTGCATATTAGTATCCCAGACTATAAAAGTTAAGGCCCAGAGTTGGCTGTCTGAATCCAATTCTCCCTTTTAGCCCCATCGTCATAGTGTAGAGCAGTGTTGCAGTTGCAGGCTAGGCATTACTTTGATCTAAAGCTAAGTCATCCCTAGGAATACCTTTCCCTTCCTATTATCCCTTGCTTAGCATAGTAACATGTGAGAGAAAGGACAAAGTTGCCTGCTTAGAGCCTATAGCATTGTTATAGGGTAATTGCAGTGGCTATAATCTAGTACTGATCAAGGAGAGCTAGGAAGTTCTCTTTTTGAACTCTGGCAACTTTTATTTGTTTCAGAATAAATGAACTCAGTGACAATTACAATAAAAAGGAATTTTGGGGAGCATAGAAGTGCCTGAGGCTAGGAGCTGTGTGAAAGTTTTAAAATTGCCACTGTAATTTTAGGTGATTGGAAAATTACCTGAAAGTGAATTGTGGGGATTGCTAAGAACCTTAAGAAGTTAACATATTAGTTTTGGGATATCTAGCCCTGGCTAATGAACCCCACTGGAAACTATAGACAATGGTTATTGTTGGTATTAAACAATTAGAGTTAAGGAGCCAGAACATGTTTAGAACCTGGTGCCATTAGTTACTACATTGAGAAAATGTAAAGCATTGCTTAGAAGTGGGTTTTTTTCCTTGGATTGCAGTTTTTAATTATGCTTGCACTCCTAGCAGCTAAACCAGCAGCCGGCTAGTAAGTTTATTCAGAAGCAGCATACTGTGGATACAAAGTCTAGGACCTGCAGCATGTATCAGCTGTTGTTCTTAATTACTGCTGGGATATCCATGAGCATGCAGGCACTGCTTTATCTTTATCTTTTCCTTGCTCCAAGGTAGTTATGCACAAAAGCTGCAGCAACTTGTCAGTGATTTTCTTCACTTGAAAGTGTATTTGGAAAAGTTAATAAAAATGTCATTATAAGCTTTAGATGATTTTGAATGTCACACTAGCAGGACAGTTATTGGGACTGATTGTGACTCAACATTGATGCTATTAATAATACTGGGGAGCACAATTTTCATGGAGTTAGATCTGACTAACTTTTGACATCTGAATCCAAAAATGACCCCAGTTTTTCTCTATCACGTCAACTTTTTAAGGTACAGGATACCCTCCCTTTCTCCCAGAAATCATACAAAATGTAAAGACAAATGAAATAAAAGAAAAAATTACCTGAATATGCTGTTTATTTAGAGTTATTTATTCATACACAGGCTATATATTGTTGCTATAAGTCAAATTGTGTACAAGTAGTAAAGTTCTGCTACCAAACATACATATTAAGGTAAAAATTTACGCTTATAGCTTTTCCGGCAGTGTTCAATCTGTGGACAATCTCGCTTGATGCTCCAACAATAGTCAGCCATCATATGTACATCCCATCTACCCTGAAACCGTGCCTCCATGACCTTCAAATCTTGCTGGAATCGTTCACCTTGCTCATCACTGACTGCACCAAGGTTTTTCGGGAAGTCAGTAAGATGGCTATGCAGAAAATGCACCTTGATACTCATGTTGCAACGAAGTATTTTGAAGCTCTCCAAGAGTTTCTGGACAATACCTTCCTAGTATGAAGGCCTTATAGCTAGGCTCTCGCTCTCTCTCTCCCTCCCCCCCCCCCCCCCCGTGATGGTAGGCTATGCTCTGTCTCCCCTAGCAGCTTAAAATACTGAAAACTCTATTTGTGAAAACATCTCTCCCCCCCAGTGGAGTTTGCGGTAATACCTATGTGAAGCAGGGATGTGAATCGTTTTGAACGATTAAAATTATCGTCAGATAATTTTAAAATCGTCCTAAATCGTTAGAGTGCACGATACAATACAAATGCCCCCGATTTATCGTGGGGCATTTGTATTGTATCGTTAAATAGGGCATGGGAATTATTTGGGGGAGGGCGGGAAAACCGGCACACCAAACAACCCCTAAACCCACCCCGACCCTTTCAAACCAATTCCTTACCCTCCCCCACCCTCCCGAACCCCCCCAAAATGTTAAATTACCTGGTGGTCCAGTGGGGGGGGGGGGGGGGGGTCCTGGCGCGATCTCTCGCTCTCGGGCCATCGGCGCCATTTTGGCTGCCACTAATTAAAATGGCGCCGATGGCCCGATAAAAAGAAATAAAAACCACCCGACCATTTAAATCGACCTCCCTTAGCCTCCCCCACCCTCTCAACCCTTTTTTTTTAGGGAGGCCTGCGCCGCTAAAAAAAAACCCCACCCCACCCTTTAAAACGACCCCACCCTCCCGACCCCCCCAAAACCTTTTAAAATTTACTGGTGGTCCAGGGGGGCCTCAGGGAGATCCAGGGGGGCCTCGGGGAGAGGAGAGATCCAGGGGGGCCTCGGGGAGAGATTTCCCATTCCCAGGCATCAGCTGTTCTAAAAAAAATGGCGCTGATGCCCCTTTGCCCTTACCATGTGACAGGGTATCCGTGCCATTGGCCGGCCTCTGTCACATGGTAGGAGCACTGGATGGCCGGCACCATCTTTAAAGATGGCCAGCGATATGTGAATTGGAATCGGAAACTATTCGAATTCACATATCTTAACGATCAGATTCCCCCCCCCCCCCCCCCAGTCGAATCTGATCGTTAAGACGATCTGGCACACGATTCACATCTCTAATGTGAAGCACTCACAGGTCAATCCAGTAAAGTGCGACCTTGTTTACCCCGCTCCTAACCCACTTTCTACTCACTTTCCGGCCGTGTTAGCCCTTCCTGCGATCCACAATCCCCTTTAACCTACTCTTACCGCGTCCTTAAATCCCCGGGTAACCCCTTCCGCACGCGGCATGTTATTGCATGCAAACGTGTGAATTAGCTATTCCCTACCATCCAGTAACGCGCGCCCCGACTATCGCTTTTTTACCCTGCCGTTTTGCCGCGCGTTTAACCTGCTAACTTACCGCCTACCCTTACCCCTGCGTTAGAGGCAGGGGTAAGGGTAGGCGGCAAACTTTCCCCCAGCCCCTGCTCACCTGCCCTGGCAGCGTCAATGGATGCTGGTCTCCGGGGCAGCCCCAGCCCTCCCCCCCCTCCTCCCGAAGCAACGAAAGCAGAAAAAATCTAAAAAGCGAAAAGCGAAAAAAAAAAAAAGTAACAATGAAGTGGATGGTCGGGATTGCCAGTCCTCTCCCCCCTCCTCCCGAAGCAAGGCTGCTTTACTTTACTGGATTGACCTGACACGCTTTGAAGCTTTCCCGTAGTTTTTTCTTCCCCTCCCTCCACTTTCTTCCAGCACTTTGCCTGTTTTCTTTTGGGGGACTCTCGTTTTCACCACATCAATTCCCTGCTCCCCCCAGCAGCTAAGGCCTCCTCCCTCCTCACAGTCCCATGTGTAAAGCAACGACTAACTTTTTTTTTCGCAGCCGCTCGTGATTGCCAGTCCTCTCTCCCCTCCTCCCGAAGCAGGAGGGGAGAGAGGACTGGCAGTGTAAAGCAACGACTGACTTTTTCACAGCCCTCCTCCGAAGACGGACATCGGCTCCCCTGCCTCCCGGAGGTGAAGATGGATGCCTGCACGGGTGAAAGCGGCCCCTGTGCGTGCAATTGGGCCGCTCAAGGCGTGACGTCACTGCTGTGACGCCAAACGTCGTGACGTCACGCCTTGAGCGGCCCAATTGCACGCACAGGGGCTGCTTTCGCCCGTGCAGGCATCCATCTTCGCCTCCGGGAGGCAGGGGAGCCGATGTCTGTCTTCGGAGGAGGGCTGTGAAAAAGTCAGTCGTCGCTTTACACTGCCAGTCCTGTCTCCCCTCCTCCGGAGCAAGGCTGCTTTTCGCGCCTTGCTCAGGGAGGAGGGGAGAGAGGACTGGCAATCCCGACCGTCCACTTCATTGTTACTTTTTTTTTTTTCGCTTTTCGCTTTTTAGATTTTTTCTGCTTTCGTTGCTTCGGGAGGAGGGGGGAGAGGACTGGGGCTGCCCCGGAGACCAGCATCCATTGACGCAGCCAGGGCAGGTGAGCATAGGGGAACCGTCCACTTCATGGTACCTGTCATTTCAAATGTCATTTGAAATGACATTTGAAATGATCAGATACCAGCGTGACCGTGAAGCGTTAGGCCCGCGCACCCAGGTTACTGTATAGGCGCTGTATAGCGCTCTATACAGTAAAATGAGTTGCACGGGCCTAACGCTTCACGGACGCAGCTTGCATTTGCAAGCTATTTACATACAGGATCGAGCGGTAGGTGAGCTGGACTGTGCGTGCGGCAACCGCGGGTGCGCCCGGCACTAACACAGCTCTCCCTACCGCTCCTTACTGGATTGACCTGTAAGATAGCGCACTTTGCGATAAACAGCCTACTACCATAAAACACACCCCTTTTCCTATCGCATGCGATATTTAGTGCATTTTGATAAATCCAGGCCTAAGATAGGCTGTAGAGAAAAAACTTGACGTGATAGAAGAAAACTAACTGCAGTTTTGAAATCAGCGTGCCTATTTAAGCTAAAACAGCTGAAAGATCGAACTCAACAGGAATTAATGTTAAAATTGTTCCCTGTGTAATTGTAATTAAGGCTAGGAATTTGGCTGGTGAGTTACTAAACAATGCGGCTGTTACCAACACTGTTTTACACTGGGGAAGATTAAAAGTGACACCACCTGTTTAAATCTGCATTGCTTAAATTCTTATCTGTGAAAGAAGATAGTAAGCAGAGGTAAAAAAAGGTTGCTGCTTTGTTTTAATGAATGTACTAATGATTGGTATTGTTAGTATTAAGGCCGATATAGTAAAGTGCACTCAGCTGAGCGCACTGTTGAACAATAAGGGGTTTAGTGCATCCATAATACATGTCCACCCCCCCGAAACTGAAAGCGCTCATCACATGCAAATGCTTGTTGATGAGGCTATTAGTCATTTGCCCCAGATACCGTAAAAAAAATGTGCACCCGACTGTTGTGTCTGGCGGCCGCGACCCCTACCTGAGTTGCAGCATCAGGGCCACCGCGGCAGCACCGGGGAGTCCAGGCCGTTCATCTCCCTGCCCCTCGCCGCAGCTCCCCGTGGTGATTGCCGGTGGGGGAGGTGCCCCAAGCCTCCCCTCTCGGGGCCGCTCTGCACAGCTTCCGGGATCCAAGATAGCTGCCCTGCCCTTAGGCGCTAGGCCGTGCCTCCTCTGCAGATTTAAAGGGGCCTCGTCCTCTAAATTGCCTGCACCTGCTCCTAATGGGCTAGGCACAGGGGAGGTATAAAGGAGACTTCCTCCGCTCACTCCTCGACCTGGCAACGAGTCTGCTCACTTCTGTGAGTCTTCTGGTGCCTTGGGTTCCTGCTTCTTCTCGGTGATTCCTCGGTGTGTGTGACTTCGGACTTGCAAGTGGTGATCCCTCGGTGTGTGACCTCGGACTGGTAAGCGATGATCCTCTAGTTCTCGACCTTGGACTTCTTCCGGACCATCCATCCTCAAGGGCCCACCTAAGTCCCAGTGGTCCGGGCTCCTACGGGCTCCTCCCGGGGGCCGCGGACTTCCAGTGGGCATTACTTTAATTATGTCAAAGGGAAAGAAGTTAAAAGAGGGGAATCCTACTCCAGTATTATGGAGCATCAGCTAGAGAAGAAATAAGTTAGTCCTAACCCCAGCCACTTCCTCTCACTGAGACATCCCAGTACAAATAACATTCCCATAAAGCCCTCTTGCCTAGAATCCATTTGATCCAACCTCACAAACAGGCCGATACAGTACAGTGCGCTCCGACAGAGCGCACTGTTAGCCTGCTATTGGACATGCGTTTTCCCTTACCCCTTATTCAGTAAGGGGAGGAAAACGCGCGTCCAACCCCGCGGCACCTAATAGCGCCCTCAACATGCAAATGCATGTTGATGGGCCTATTAGGTATGTGCGCAGGATACAGAAAGTAAAATGTGCAGCCAAGCCGCACATTTTACTTTCAGAAGAAATTAGCTCCGACCCAAAGGTCGGAGCTAATTCCTCCAGCACCGGGAAGGTGCACAGAAAAGCAGTAAAAACTGCTTTTCTCTGGCACCCTCCAACTTAAAATCATAAGCGATATTAAGTCGGAGGTCCCGAAGAGTAAAAAAAAGTAAAAAAAAAAAAAAAAAATTGAATTCGGCGTGCGGCTGTCGGGCCGAAAACTGGATGCTCAATTTTGCCAGCGTCCGGTTTCCGAACCCGTGGCTGTCAGTGGGCTCAAGAACCTGACGCCGGCAAATTGAGCGTTGGCTGTCAAACCCGCTGACAGCCGCCGCTCCTTTTGCCCGGATCTACCGCCGGACCTAATTAAATACAGAATCGCGAGCACCGGTGAGTGGCCAGTACGTGCGTGGGGGCTCTCCTGCAGACTTTACTGTATCGGCCCTTGAGAAAGCAGTGATACGTGGCTGTGCGCCGCACAACCAACCCCACATACCAGCACATCCAGCTCTGCTGCCATGAGTCTTCAGGGCACCCCAGGATGCCTCCTCTGACATGGCTGCAGACATCTGGGAGGACGCAGGCATGGGCGGGCTTCCAGGCGCTCGCACTTGCCCGATCTTAAAGAGGGGCCCAGGACCAGGAAGTGTCCCAGCCCTGGAAGTGACATTGAGGCAGCTGTCTTCTTAAACCTGAGCCCTGCCTGCCTGCTTTGCCTTGCAACAAGTCTTCAGTGTGAGTAGCTGCCTTGGTGCCTTCTGTTCCTTGTCTCTGATCCAGTTTGCCTGACTCTGCCTGCCTGCCGCCTGACTCCGACCCGGACCGCCTCTGGACTCTGTTTGCCTGCCTGCCGTCTGTCGTGTTTGTGGCATTGTGGACCCTTGGTCGCAGTGGAGGTGTTACAGACCATGGGGAGGAGCCCCATGGGGAGCCACTGCGATTAGCTGACACAGTTATGAGACACAGATAGATCAGTCTTTTATTGTACTGCTGTAGATGACGGTAGTCAGGAAGAAAAGGCATGTATCCCAGAGGTGCCAATATGCTCAACAGGCTCAGTGATGATATCTCACCCAGATGGTCATGATAGGCAGAAGCCCGCAGTGCGGGAGGTGCCGCGGTTGGTGGGTGGAGTTGGAGCACCGGCTCGTATAGGTATTCATGGATTGGATGTGTCTTCCTGTAGATGGTAGTTGGGACCAGAAGTCCGTAGTGCAGGATAAGGAGAGAAGCCCTCGAGGAGCGAGTACCCAGTAATCCTGATACCCTGTAAGGATAGAAAGAGATAGACCCCCGAGGAATGGTTGTCTATGTTAGCAAGGACCCCAAGGGGCGGGTGTCTGGAGCTTCAGAGGATTGAGGCCCTGGAGAGTAGCGTCTAAGCCACAACTTAGAGCTGACAGAGTACCGAAGCGAAGACTTTGCTAACTCGCTGGATGAGCGGAAGCGGAGGCTTGAAGTACCCGGAGGTACTGACGTCATGTGGTGGGGCCGCCCCCGAGGTTCCCGCCATGACGTGTATTTGAGTGCCTGGTGCGTGCGTGCACGCTCGTGCCCTAGGAGGCCACGGGAGTGAGCATGGCAGATGGGGATGCCCATGCTTGACGGAAGAAGCCCACGGCACTCAGCACTGGAGGCAGCCATTACGCCCAGAGAATGAGAAAGGAGAAAGAAAGAGGTAAGGCAGAGAGGTCGCAGCCATCTGAGACCGACGGATGCAACAATACCCCCCCTTCAAAGGAACCCCCTCCAAGGCTTCCTTCCGGGTGGTCTTGGGCTTGCGAGGGTAATGCCAAGTGGAACTGGCGGAGCATCTCTTTATTCGTGATATTGGGCCAGTGGCTCCCAAGAGTTTTCTTCAGGACCGTAGTTCTCCCAAGAAATGAGGTATTCCCAAGACTTGCCTCTTTCTTCGGTATATCAAGGATGTCGTCCACGGCATATTCAATGTCATCTTCTGTTATCCAGGCTTGGGTCTTTGCGGGAGAAACTCAGAAAGGATGACTGGTTTTAATAAAGATACATGAAATGCATTGTGTATCCTCATTGATGGAGGTAATTTGAGGCTGTAGGTTAAGTTCCCTAATCGCTTCAGGATGGCGAATGGTCCCACGTAACGAGGAGCAAATCTTGCAGATGGAGTTTGAGTCAGAGGTATTTGGGTGCTTAACCAGACTTATCACCTGGCTAAAACTGAGGTGCCTTTTGATGATGGGCACCATAGGTCTTCTTTGCCCTTTGTCCTGCCTTAGAGAGGGAGTTCATTTGTCTGCCTCCAGAGTTGGGATAATTCTGCTTTGTAGCCTGAGCAGCAGGGGAGGCTACTGTCAATGGAATAGGCAGCAGAGGTAAATGTTGTCTCCCATAGACAAGTTGGAAAGGTGAAGACCCCATTGCAGATGAAAGATGGGAATTGATGGCAAATTCTGCCCAAGGCAATAATTCAGCCCAGTCATTCTGTCTAGAGTTGACAAGAATTGTTTCAGCATCCTCTTCATCCTTTCCATCTGACCATTAGACTGAGGATGGTAGGCAGAGGTGAGGTCAAATGTGATGTCAAACGTCTGACATAATGCTCTCCAAAACTTTACAGTGAACTGAACTCCTTTGTCAGATAGGATATGTTTAGGCATCCCATGAAATGGAAGATGTGCTTGATGAAGAGTTTAGCTAGTTCAGTAGCAGAAGGTAATCCTGGTAGGGCTACAAAATGTGCCATTTTAGAGAACCGGTCGACCGTAACCCATATGGTGCTGTTGCCGCTGGATGATGGCAGATCCACTACGAAATCAGTAGCGATATGGGTTCCCAGGTTCGTCTGGTGAAGGTAGAGGTTGCAATAAACCCCAAGGGTCGCCCAGGAAGTGGTTTTTGCTTGGCACAGACAGCGCAGGAACCACGTATGCCTGCACGTCCTTCTTCATGGTGGGCCACCAGTAAAATCTTTGCAACATAGCCAAGGTATGACTCTGACCAGGATGGCCTGCCAAGCGAGAATCGTATGCCCCATTTCAACAGTCTCTTAAGTTTCTAGCCACCACCATCTTCCCAGGAGGTACAGTGTGGGTGTCTGCAAGAAACTACTCGAGCAGGATTGATGATATGATGGGGTTCGTCTGGCACGTCCTGGGGTGAGAAGGAGCATGATAAGGCATCAGCCCGGGTGTTTATTTTCTCCAGTCAATACTTAAGGAGAAAGTCGAATCTGTTGAAAAATAAGGACCATCTTGCCTGACAATGGTTGAATCGTTGAGCATGTCAAAGATATTCTAGATTTTTATAGTCTGTATAAACTACTATTTGGTGTTGAGCACCTTCTAAGCCAGGGTCGCCATTCTTCAAAAGCCAGTTTGATTGTGAGGAGCTCTTTGTCTCCTATCCCATAGTTTCTCTCAGCAGGAGAGAACCGCCTTGAAAAGAAGGAGCAAGGTTGGAGTACATTAGATTTGCTGTACTGACTGAGGACTGCCCCCCCACATTTACGTCGGATGTGTCGACCTCCACTATAAAAGGATGGGTGTGGGTCAGGATGGCGGAGACACGGCTTCTTTTGAAAAGCCTCCTTGAGTGTCATGAAGGCTGAGATGGCTTCAGGAGACCAATTGGCAGGGTTGGCTCCCTTCTTGATCATAGCAGTTAGAGGTGCTGTCAATGATGAGTAGTCTTTAATGAAGGATCTGTAATATTTGGTAAATCCTACGAAACAACGTAGTGCCTTCAGGCCTGTGGGTTGAGGCCAATCCCGGATACTCCCAAGTTTCTTAGGTTCCATTTGAAATCCTTTCTTTGAGATGATATATCCCAGGAAGGGTACAGCTTCTTTATGAAAGTCACATTTCTCAAGCTTAGCGTAAAGGTGGTACTCACGCAAGCATCTTAGGACCTTTTTTACATCCCTCTGATGACTTTGCAGATCCTGAGAAAAGATCAGTATATCATCAAGGTATTTTACTATGCATTGGTACAGTAACTCCCTTAAGATGTCATTCATCATTTTTGGAAAGACTGCAGGTGCGTTACTTAAACCGAAGGGCATGACCATGTATTCAAAGTGTTCATCTCTGGTGTTAAAAGCAGTCTTCCATTCGTCTCCTTCTCGAATTCGCAATTTGGAAAATAATTTGGCCCCTTGGAGTCTATCAAACAGTTCTGATATTAAAGGCAAGGGGGTACCTGTCCTTGATGGTGATGTCGTTTAGGCCCCCTGTAGTCGAAGCAGGGGCATAAAGTGCCATCTTTTTTCCTGACAAAAAAGAACCCTGCACCAGCAGGGGATTTAGAAGGTCTTATAAAGCCCTTTTGAAGGTTTTCCTGTATGTAGGTAGATATAGCCTTGGTCTCGTCTATAGAAAGAGGGTAGACTCTTCCTTTAGGCAGTTCAGAGTTTGGTTTCAGATTGATGGCACAATCAAACTCTCTGTGTGGAGGAAGCACGTCAGCTGCTTGTTTAGAGAAAACATCCTGAAAGGAAGCGTACTGTGGATATAAGCCAGGCAATGATGGAGTGGTAGGCATGCAGAAGAGCGGTGAAACTTCAGCAAGGCACCGACCATGACAGACTGGCCCCCACTGGGAGAGTTCCAAAGTGGCCCAGTTAAATTGCGGCATATGGTCTTGAGCCGTGGCAGACCCAACACTACCGGATGCATGGCCTTTCCAATACTAGAAAGGAAATTGATTCTGAGTATAGGGCTTTCCGTGCACAGGCCAATGGCCTGGGTGATCAGAGTAACTTCTCCAGGATGTGGTTCTCCGTGGATGGAAGATAATAATAGAGGTTTCTCTATTGTTTGAAGTTGGAATCCTCAGATGTTTGACCAAACGCTTTAAAATGAAATTGCCTCCGGCACCGGAATCGATGAGCGCAAGTGTCTGGAACTCAAGCCCTCCGCAGAGCAGGGACACAGGCAGAGACAATGGAGGAGTAGGAGATGTAAGGCCCAGGAGAAGGTCCTCCTGCAGATCCCGGGCCCATCAGTTTCCTGGACAAATGGGACAAATCTGGACTGCGTGACCCGATTGGCCACAGTACATGCACAGGCCCATATGCTTTCGGTGACGTCTTCCTTAGAGGTCAGTGGCTTCGGCCTAGTTGCATAGGCTCTTCCTCCTCCGGAAGTGCAGACAAAGAACTGGAAGTAGTGGGCACAGGTTTTGGACGATTAGCCCCCGCTGTGGACTTTCGTGGACTCTTAGCCTCTAGAGTGTGATCGTGGATGCAGTGGTTCAATTTCTCCCTGCTAATTCCATCAGGGCCTCTAGGGATTCAGGCAAATCACGAGCCATTAGTTCGTCCTTTATGCAAGAGTTGAGGCCCTCCATAAATATGGCAAGTAAAACATCCAGTGTCCCAATTTAATTCGGAAACAAGGGTTTTAAAATTCAATGGCAAAGTCTGTGAGTGGCTTGTTACCTTGCTGTAGGTTGAGCAGGGCAGATCCAGCGATGGTCTGGGCGAGCCGGATCATCGAATACAGACTTGAATAGTTTGGAGAAATCCTGAAAGATCATTCAGGATAGGGTCCTTAACGTTCCCATAATGGTGAAGCCCAGGCCAGGGCTCGTCCTTCGAGGAACGACAGGATGTAGGTAGTCTTGAAGACTCAGTGGGAAAGGGGGGTAGGCTGCAGTTCAAAATGCATGCTGCATTGATTGAGGAAATCCTCTGCACATCTTGGCTTCTTCCATGAAGCAGGTGGGGGTAGAGAGAGGCACAGTAGTCTTGAGGGTTACCACAGGTGTCAGCAACTCCTTTACAGGAGGTGCTGTGGAGTTCAGTTGAGTGTGCAACTGATTAAAGGCAGTAGCAAGATTCTCTAAAGACTTTTGCTGTTCTGTAATCCACTGGGCTAGGCCAGGAATGGCCTGCAAGGCTGCAAGCTGAGCCAAGTCCATGGAGTTAGCAATCTGTTGTGTTTGTGGCATTGTGGACCCTTGGTCGCAGTGGAGGTGTTACTGCTCACAGGGAGGAGCCCCATTGGGAGCCACTGCAATTGGCTGACACAGTTAGCAGACACAAATAGATCAGTCTTTTATTGTACTCCTGTAGATGATGGTATGCAGGAAGAAAAGGCACGTATCCCAGAGGTGCCAATACGCTTAACAGGCTCAGTGATGATAGTTTCACCCAGATGGTCATGATAGGCAGAAGCCTGCAGTGCGGGAGGTGCCGCGGTTGGTGGGTGGAGTTGGAGCACCGGCTCATATAGGTACTCACGGTTTGGATACGTCTTCCTGTAGAAGGTAGTTGGGACCGGAGGCCCATGGTGCAGAATAAGGAGAGAAGGGCCCTCGAGGAGCGAGTACCCAGTAATCCTGGTACCCTGTAAGGATAGAAAGAGATAGACCCCCGAGGAGCGGTTGTCTTTGTTAGCAAGGACCCCGAAGGGAACCAGAAGCAAAGGACCCCCGAGGGGCGGGTGTCTGGAGCTTCAGAGGATCGAGGCCCTGAAGAGTAGGTCTAAGCCGCAACTTAGAGCTGGCAGAGTAGCAAAGCGAAGACTTAGCTAACTCGCTGGATGAGCGGAAGCGGAGGCTTGAAGTACCCAGAGGTACTGACGTCATGCGGTAGGGCCGCCCCGAGGTTCCCACCATGACGTGTATTTGAGTGCCTGGTGCATGCGCGCTCGCGCCCTAGGAGGCCACAGGAGTGAGCATGGCGGATGGGGATGCCCATGCTTGTCGGAGGACACCAAGGCCGCGGCACTCAGCACTGGAGGCAGCCATTATGTCCAGAGAATGAGAAAGGGGAAAGAGAGGGGTAAGGCAGAGAGGTCGCAGCCATCTGAGACTGACGGACGCAACGCCGCCAGCCTCTGACCCATTTTTCTTGACTCTCCCTGCCTGCCGCCTGATCTCTACCTGGACCGCCTTGGACCTCAGTAACCTGCAACCTTCCTCCAACCACGGATCGTGCTTGGACCCCATCGTACCAGGTGAGGGTCTTTCTGGTTTCCATACCTTGATTTCACATACCGATGGTGAGGACCTACGGGGGCCGAAGTGAGGTGGGTGCACCACCTCACTTCGGCCTAGGCTCCACGCTCTGGTTGATGACAGCCAACAGTTTGCAAGGCCATGGACCAAGAGGACATTTCTGGACTCCGAGCCATTCCCGGGTTAGCACAGAAGCTTCAGCAGCAGCAGCAATGCCTCTAGGTGGTGGCAGCCACTATGGATCTTCTTAACGCATGTCTCGATGCTGTAACGACAGCCGCAGCCCAAACTACTCCTGCACCTCCAGCTCAATTGATGGCTCCTTCTCCTCTGCGTCTGCCAGTTCCACCCAGGTACACCGGGGACCCCAAACTTTGTAGGGATTTCTGAAACAGTGCATGATGCACTTTTCCCTACAACCGGCCCAGTTCCCCACCGATGCCATCAAAACAACCTTTATCATTTCACTATTGGACGGCAAGGCACTTGGCTGGGCATCACCCCTGTGGGAACGGGCTGATCCCATGCTCCAGGACATCCAACGTTTTTTATGGATGTTCAGACAGGCATTCGAGGACCCTGCTTCACCTCCATCAGGCATCCCAGCCCTTGATGACTACTCCATTGAATTTCACACCCCTGTCTTCAGAATTAAACTGACGTGAAGACAGCTTGACAGCAATCTTCCTTGAGGGGGTGTCATCACGCATCAAGGATGAGCTGGCGACAAGAGAGTTACCCGAATCACTGGACACTCTGATTGACCTTGCAGGAAGGATTGATAGACGTCTTCAGCAACACGCTCAGGAGTCGCACCCTTCACTTAAATTTCTTCCACTGGCATCCTCCTTCTCTCATCCACTTCTCCCTGCCAGCACAGAGGCCTCTTCTCTGGGACAAGCTGACGAACCCATGCAGCTTGGAAGAACCCACATCTTGTCTGAAGAGAAACTTCAATGATGCCGGCAAGGTCTGTTTTTTTTCCTGTGCCAGTAGAGGACATGTGAATACATGCTCCCAGAAGCCGGGAAACTAACAAGCCTATTCGCTGGAGGGGAAACGCTTCTAGGCTGCACCCACGTCTCCCCACAGATGACTCTCCCGGTAACCATCCTAAAAGATGGAAAGAAGTTTCCCTCTCTAGCATTGATTGACTCTGGGGCTGGGGGAAACTTTGTTACCAGAGCCCTGGTAGAAGAATTGCAGCTACCCATCTGCCCTCAAGACCGTCCTCTGTATATTTCCTCTATCTATGGAGAGCCCCTGCTAGGGCATATTGGATTTACCACCAAAACTTTATCTCTCCGCATCGGACTCTTGCACGAAGAGTAGATCTTCTATGTCCTTGACAGGGCAATACACCCCATGGTTTTGGAGTTACCCTGGCTCCAACAACATTCTCCTGTGCTTGATTGGCAGACCATCCAGCTTGCAAGCTGGGGTCCTCAATACTTCAAAACCTGCTTGCAGTGTGTACATCCATCGAGAGTCATTTCCCTGGCTAACACCTCATTGGATCTCCTATCACAGTATCAGGATTTTGCAGATGTCTTTTCAAAAAATAATACTACAACATACATTCAACCCCTTTTATCCCAATTTATCCACACAACTATATTTCTATGGGGTCCCAATTTTTTTCTATTTATTTTACTATTTTTTTTTATTTACCTCACCAATACGTGAATTTATACACTTTATTTAAAAAAACATTTTTAGAAAAAATTTTTAAAGTCGGAGGTGGATGTCTCATTCATTGACTCACTCAATTAACTTCAAATCCATTGAGTTAATGTTGGTCTGATTCATGTGTTTTAATCATTGACATTCCACCCTACCGTCCTCTTTTTTTATTCAAAATCTAAAAATCCCATATGTTTCTTTTAATTTTATTTCAATCTTGCAAACTGCTTTCTTGATTTTTTAAGTTTATTTTCCCATCATTTTACTTAACTTAGTGCTGTATCATCTCTGTTAAATGTCCTCCCAACAAGGCCTTGTTTCGAAATATCCAAATGTCTTCTTCAGGGGAGATAATGATACGGTCTTCTTCCCTCAGATGTTTTCCTGCACTGCGATGGTCTTTCCTCTTGTTCCTAACCCTACCTCTTTTATACTCCTCCTTCTACTACTTCAGAAACAACCAATCAGGCACTTTTATTCGACCACTTCACAGTGATAGCCAATCAAGCTCTTCATTAAGTCCATAAGGAATTACTGACTTCAATTTAAAAATCTATCTTTGTTCCCGATAGTTCAGGGTATTGCAGGTATGAATCAGAAAAATAAAAAAACAAAAAAATCAAAAAGACAAAAAGACAAAAAAAGGCAAAAAAGGGGGGGAAGGTGGAGAGGGAAGAAGGGGGGGCATTGGTGGTTGGGGTGGGGGTGGGGGTGGGGGGAAGTGGAGGGAAGGAGGGGGAAGAGAAGGAAAGAGAAAGAGAAGGAAGGGAGGGAACCCTAAGTCACCTGCAATACCCTGATCTCTCACATTTTTCCGTCTCTGTGACTTGTTGACCATATGAAGATTTCAATTTATTTCCTGAAAATCTGGCATTGCATTAAACATTTTTGTCTGTAATTACATTTGTACAATTATAATTTCATTATAATTTATATAATTTATAATTATGTTAGTCATCCAATTTTTATGTAATCACATTTATATGTATTATGATTGTTTGATGTTTTTGGTTATATTTTCTTGTGTTGTTGGTGTCTTTGTTGTTTTTATGGGTCCTTATTACGGCATTGTTTTGATCCTTCCTAGTTTTACCTCTGGGCTTTTGTCCCTCCTGACGAAGCCCTTGTGGTGAAACATGGTCTGTGTCGGGGGACTGAAAAATATTTCTACAAGCAACTGTCAATAAATGATGGATATGTTGATTTAATCAATTTTCAAGTTTCAATTATTGAGTTCTCCAAGATAATGACTCATGAACTTTTAAAGCGCTATACTATTGAATTTTGTGGCCTATCTATTGTTGACTACATATGCGCCCACCATTCATTTTGCATACCTACTATCCATTTGTGAGATACATACATACTTACAGCTGAAATGAATGAAACAAATGGAGCAGTGAATGCACATCCCTATAAACCAAACTGATCTTCAAACACAAGGTACCCACATAGTTTGTGTTTGAATATTACAGTTGTAATTTTCTGAAAAAAAAAATGGAACCAGACTGAGGCCAGTAGTGGCAGTCACCTTCCACACCAGCTTCAATGGGGAAAGGAAGCAAGTTCAAAAAGATTCTATGTCAGCAAGAAAACAATCCTGGTCAGTGGCTTAGCCAAAAATCACCACTGAAGACAGGGGTGTTATGCAGATAAAAAAAGACACACATACGTTAAGTCATGTATTTATTTATTTATTTTTAATTTTTATATACCGATGTTCCTGTATACAATACATATTGCATCGGTTTACATGGAACTGAACTGTCGCCTCAGGGGCGGAATACATTGGAACAGGTTGGCAAAGAACATGTCAATTGAAACACTGCCTAGATCACTACTTTTTTTTATCTGGATTCAGTCATTCTATCCATGTAACTCCTTTTTTAACACACATAGGGCAGGATTCCTCATTCCTCGCGAAATGCTGAATCCCGTGAAAAAGGGGGCGGGGAGCGAAGGGGGGGTGCCAAGCCTGAGAAAGGCCGCAGCCGGTCACACCGTGGCAGTGCGATTTCGCCGGCCACGGTGGGGCTGGCTGCAGCCTCTCACAGCGAATAGCGACACCATAAAAGGTGTCGCTATTGGCCACGCTACTGCCAGCGATAATGTTCCTCACATTATCGCCGGCAGCGGTGTGCCATGGCTGACTCCTCCCTTCCCTGCCACGACTCCTCCCCTACCCTTAATTTGCACTATATCACTCTAACGCATGCGATAATGCTTTGAAAAATAACCCCATAGGGGCGGATTTTAAAAGGAGCGCGAATAGCCTACTTTTGTTTGCGCTCCAGGCGCAAACAAAAGTACGCTGGATTTTAGTATATACGCGCGGAGCCGCGCGTATCCACTAAAATCCTGGATCGGCGCGTGCAAGGCTATGGATTTTGTATAGCCGGCGTGCGCCGAGCCGCGCAGCCTACCCCCGTTCCCTCCAAGGCCGCTCCGAAATCGGAGCGGCCTCGGAGGGAACTTTCCTTTGCCCTCCCCTCACCTTCCCCTCCCTTCCCCTACCTAACCCACCCGCTCGGCCCTGTCTAAACCCCCCCCCTTACCTTTGTCGGGGGATTTACGCCTCCCAGAGGGAGGCGTAAATCCCCGCGCGTCAGCGGGCCTCCTGCGCGCCGGGACGCGACCTGGGGGCGGGTCCGGAGGGCGCGGCCACGCCCCCGGGCCGTAGCCACGCCCCGGCCCCGCCCCTGGAACGCTCCCGACACGCCCCGAAAACGCCGCGCGGTTCGGGCCCGCCCCCCGACATGCCCCCCGACACGCCCCCTCCGAAAACCCCGGGACTTACGCGAGTCCCGGGGCTCTGCGCACGCCGGTAGGCCTATGTAAAATAGGCCTACCGGCGCGCAGGGCCCTGCTCGCGTAAATCGGCCCAGTTTTGGGCCGATTTACGCGAGCAGGGCTCTGAAAATCCGCCCCATAGATTCCAACTAAGCCTTTGATATTCAATCTACAAATAGCAAAAATAATGTAAAAAGACTTTCAATTTGAAGCAACAGAGATTGAAGAGTTTCTCAGTTTTCTTGCATAGTTTTGTTATTTTATGTTCATGCATTCTTATCTGTGTGGAAAAAGTATATTTACACACATCATTGCTTTAGGGTCAGTGTGATAGCTGCCCTGCATTACTATCTACTTTTACCTACATAGCAATGTTTACATGAGCATAAAATAATAGATAAGTCTTTCAATTTGAAACAATAAAGATTAAAGAACTTTTTAAATTGTATGAGGTCGATATTTAAAAACCTAATAGGCACTGTTTATCTGGCTAAAAATGTCACTTAGCTGGTTATGTAGGACTTTTCCAGTTATAGTGGATTCTCAGTGGTAGTGGCAGCAACTTGGCTGAATATTAGTGCTGAACGGTGGCATTTAGCCGAATAATAGCTCTTTCCATACATTCTCTTCCATAAACGGAGTTTCATCCATTCCACTCCCCTCCAATTTCTTGTTAACTAGCGTAGGTCCTTCTGGGGTCTTCTTTGGTGAACACCGAAGTATTCGTTTAATATTTCTGCCATTTCTTCATCTCTCTCCACACATTGATCCTTTTCACCTTTCAATTTCACTATACCACTTTGGACTTTTCTCCTTTCACTGATATCTGAAAAATGTTTTGTCACCTGGCTTTAACTCTTTGGCAATCCTTTCTTCCGCTTGACTTTTCGCTTTCTTGATTGCTTTCTTCGTCTCCCTCAGTTTCACCAGATATTCTTCCTTGTGATCCTCCCTTTGGGATCTTTTATATTTCCTAAAAGCGGTTCTTTTAACTTTATCTTATCAGCCACCTCCTTTGTGAACCAGATAGGTTTCATTCTTTTCTTGCTTTTCTATACTTTTCTAACATATATATTAGTCGCTTCAGTACTTGCTCCTTTTAGTTTGGCCCACTGTTGTTCCACATCTCTCGTTTTCTCCCATCCTTCTAGTTCTTCTTCCAGGTACTTCCCCATTTCAACAAAGTCCATGTTTTTGAAACACAAAACCCTGGTCTTTGTGCGACTTCTCCATATCATATTAGTGATATGAAACCATACTATATACATACATACCTTATACATACATATATATATTAGAATTTTATTTTCCTTGCTTTCAGTTTAGCAAATGTAGAAACAAATTTCTTCAAGTAAAGCTTTTTGTGCAGTTTCATTTTCTATTGTCAAGGTGGCTAGCCCAAGACTTTCTTGCATTACTGAGGAACAAATATATGTTTTAATCAACTTTAGTTTGGAAAAGCTTTGCTCACCACTGGCCACAGAAACAGGGAGAGTTAAGAGGATGCAGAGAACAATAAATATGCTAGGGACACTATCTGTCAGTTTTTTGACTGCATATAATTTTCAATTAATCTTATGGTGATAAGCTCTTTTGAATTCATCTTGTGATGGCTTGCAACTCATTGAACATATCAGTAGCAGCAATATCTTTGGAATCCCCATGTTATAAAGCTTGCTCCAGTTTTAAGCAGTGTTCCCAAATTTTGTGAGATGTATTAATCTCCAAACTGAATATTATAGAGGAAGCCAAACATAGAAATAATATGATGCATCTGAGTGAATCTTTCTTCAACTGTTTGTATTGCTTTGTCAAGGACTGCAAAATAAAAGTTCTCTTTGAATTTTTTCTCAGCACTCTGAATAGGGTTATCATCTGCTTCATATGTGAAATGCTTCTTTTTTCTCCTTACATGGACTGGATCTGGTTCAAAGCATGCTGATATCTCCAACTCTTTAGCAAGTTCATGTACATCTACCAGTGTTTTTGCAAACCCTTCATCAGTCCTGCAGTCTAAAATAAAATTCTTGTTTCCACTCAGCTGCTTAATGGCATTGTGTATGTCAAATTCCTTCATTTGAAGTTGTTTGCTAGTCATGTTGATCTCAAAAAGGAGGTTACGCCACACAAGAGGAGGACATATATACTAATTTCTCACTGAATGTGGGACGTTTGGAACAGATTTACTGTGTTAATCCAGCAACCATCATAATGCACTAGGTTACAGGAAATATACCGGGTAACCCTTAAGAGTTAAAAGCTTCTACGTCCAAAAAGGCATAATCATCGGTTGCTTTGGAATATATTGTCTCTTATTAAGCTAGAAACTTGATTAGCTTATAAGTTAGAATAGTACTTAACTTGATTCTCAATATTGAGTGCCGCTAGATGCCGCGTTCTCAATATGAAATGCCACTGAATGCCGCGTCGTGCTGTGATCCGAAGAGGATTCCTTGCAGGTCCGTAGTTGTAGCTCCCGTATAGGTTTGTTAGAATAGAAGTCCTGTCAATAGTTTCCTTTCTGGTAATATTTACACGCTCGCTGTCAAAACACCCGACGCTGCAGAGTTTCGGAGTATCTTCCTTCTTCAGGGGCACAGCAAGCTTGTGAATGCGACGGATTTTATGAACATACTGTAATCATGTATGTAAAAGGTGTGCAGCTTCTTCTGTTTAAAAATAAGAGACATATACAGTAAACTGAGAGTGCCATCGTCCCATTGCTTAACGGCGCACACATTTGGATCCTGATATGTGTGAAGACAAAACAAATTCAAAAGCTTACCCGATAAGTTATATGCGATCAGCACTGGTTTTAAAGATCCTTCCTGTCAAAGCAGGGGCTGTGAAAGTGTCTGATGCAGCGCGGTGCATGCGCTGTCTTTTTAACTTGACAAAAGCCCGCGAAGCAGCGGGATACTAGAAACGCAGCTGATTGGCTGATATGAAAAAATCAAAGAGTGTCTTGCAGTGAATCATATTTAATTTATTATGAGCCAAAGAATGACTATTTATTTATTTATTTAGCATTTTTATATACCGACTTTCCAATAACAGAGTTACTGATCAATTCGGTTTACATTTTAACAGTAACATTGACAAGTAAATGTCTTACAATGAACAGGTCGATATAACTTGGATAAGTATATAAGGGGTTAATAACATTTTAAAAGATACATTGCCTAATGTAGGCATAAGTAAGGGATACAGTGCCTAATGTAGGTTAAATAAACAGTTGGTAATTATAAGACTGGGATATGATCTTTGACTGGCAAAGTTTACGTGAGCTCTATAGATGATCTGAATAGCTCATAATAGCTCTCAAGTGGGTTTCCACCGAAAGGATCATTGGCAGGGATGCTCCGCAGGTTGCTGCTATGGGAATGCTTGGTTGAATATGAGTGCAAGGTTACTATATTGACATAGTATGCCATTCAATCTTGTCATTAAGCCCTGCCAGTTCAATGTGTTTAACATGAATATCCAAACATTTTCCGGGAGATTAAGTTTAGCTTTACGGTCTCCCCCTCTTTTGAATGCTGGAATGTATTCAGGAATTGTCCACCTAAAATCTGCAAAGTTATGTCCTTTGGACATACTGGGGCGGATTTTCAGCGCCCTGCTCGCCTAAATCCGCCCAAAACCGGGCGGATTTAGGCGAGCAGGGCCCTGCGCGCCGGTAAGCCTATTTTACATAGGCCTACCGGCGCGCGCAGACCCCGGGACTCGCGTACGTCCCGGGGTTTTCGGAGGGGGGCGTGTCGGGGGCGTGTCGGGGGGCGGGCCCGGTCGACGCGGCGTTTCGGGGGCGTGTCGGCCGCGTTTTGGGGGCGGGTACGGGGCGTGGCTACGGCCCGGGGGCGTGGCCGCGCCCTCCGTACCCGCCCCCAGGTCGCGGCCCGGCGCGCAGCAGGCCCGCTGGCGCGCGGGGATTTACGTCTCCCTCCGGGAGGCGTAAATCCCCCGACAACGGTAAGGGGGGGGTGTAGACAGGGCCGGGTGGGTGGGTTAGGTAGGGGAAGGGAGGGTAAGGTGAGGGGAGGGCAAAGGAAAGTTCCCTCCGAGGCCGCTCCGATTTCGGAGCGGCCTTGGAGGGAACGGGGGGAGGCAGCGCGGCTCGGCGCGCGCAGGCTATACAAAATCGATAGCCTTGCGTGCGCCGATCCAGGATTTTAGTGGATACGCGCGGCTCCGCGCGTATCTACTAAAATCCAGCGTACTTTTGCTTGAGTCTGATGCGCAAGCAAAAGTAGGCTGTTCGCGCGCCTCTTAAAATCTACCCCACTATGTGGTACAATGGGTGCCTTAAGATCTTGGTGTTCATAAGAACATAAGAACATGCCATACTGGGTCAGACCAAGGGTCCACCAAGCCCAGCATCCTGTTTCCAACAGTGGCCAATCCAGGCCATAAGAACCTGGCATGTACCCAAAAACTAAGCCTATTCCAAGTTACCGTTGTTAGTAATAGCAGTGACTATTTTCTAAGTCAACTTAATTAATAGCAGGTAATGGACTTCTCCTCCAAGAACTTACTCAAACCTTTTTTAAACACAGCTATACTAACTGCACTAACCACATCCTCTGACAACAAATTCCAGAGTTTAATTGTGCATTGAGTAAAAAAGAACTTTCTCCGATTAGTTTTAAATGTGCCACATGCTAACCTCATGGAGTGCCCCCTAGAAATTCTTTTATCCAAAAGAGTAAATAACCGATTCACATCTACCTGTTCTAGACCTCTCATGATTTTAAACACCTCTATCATATCCCCCCTCAGCCATCTCTTCTCCAAGCTGAAAAGTCCTAACCTCTTTAGTCTTTCCTCATAGGGGAGCTGTTCCATTCCCCTTATCATTTTGGTAGCTCTTCTCTTTACCTTCTCAATCGCAATTACAATGTTCTATAAGCCTAATTCTGATTTTCCTGGACGTCCGTCCCACATAAATTTTAGAGCAGGGGCGCTGCAATGCATAGACTACATAGTCTGTATTGCAATTGGTACTGAATTTTTGTTTAACTATGTAGCCTGTGTTGGGATCTTTCCATGAAGTACCAACTATAGTAGTGCTGCAAAAATCACATTTTCCACATGTTGAATGACCATGTTCAATCATTTGAAGCTGTGATGTGTCAGGAATAGCTGCTCTGACCACATGCTGTTTGATGTTTGTTCCTCTAGAATATGAGAACATAGGGAAAGTATTAAAAATGGGATGAATTTGGAGAACATGCCAATTATGTTGAATGATTTCTTTAATTTTTTTCGTCAGATGTGTATGTTTTAGTGAGACATACAAATGTTTTAGTGAGATTTTGCTTTGTATTGTAGTAATTGATCCCTATCTGAAAATTTCGCTCTGATGAATGCTCTCTTGATGAATGCTCTCTTGATCGCCTCCAAGCAATATTACTAACAACCAAATTGCACTGCAAGGAACAAATATAGCTCATGGATTAACATACAAAATTCTTCATTGCATGCCATTTTCTCTCCCTTTCAAATTGCTTTCATTATCATAGCCATGTAAGTTTTCAATGGGCAATGACTTATCTTTTAACTGGCGAAAGACAGTGTCCATCATTCCAGCACCCCTCCTACATACTAAGAACTCTCATAAAGCAATCGTCATTCGAAGGTATACTGCCAGTACTTTTCTTGCTGTTTAATGAGGCACAAATTTTCTTCATCGTTTTCTTGTTTTTCAATCACAATTCAAGTTCTTTCCACTTTTAAAAATTCTCCAAGTGTTCACTGCTTCTCTCATGCATTGCTAGAATTGCAGAAATGTTCTTTCAAATCTTTGGAACATTTATCAGAATGAGACAACGCACAAATCAATGAGGCAGGCGAAGTCAGAGGTATGAACAAATTATGTGTGTAGCTGTATTTCTATCTCTGTTTTTACTTTACCTTCTCGTCCATCACCAGGAGGTAAATTTGACACTTATAAAGTTAGAATTATTTTTAAACTGATAAATCCTGGACAGTATTGTATCACAAACCAATTATATTATTTAGAAATCTATGTACCGAACCATTATGGCACTTGTGTAAATTAATATATTTCAGCATCTTTATTTTATGTGCCCTATTGTAAACCGTTGTGACGGATCCTTCTTAACGACGGTATAGAAAAGATTTAAATCAATCAATCAATCAATCAATCAATAAATAAATAAATAAATAATGGTAAACAACGTGCAACAAAGGCAAAATCTGGCTGTGCAAAATGGCCACCAATGAACTGGTGCCAGCCTTGGGTCCACCAGCGACAATTTTATACAACCAGCAGTATGAAACAGAAGAGGCAGGGGATGGCTCTTGTCCCAGAACACCCACAGAACTGTGAGAGGTTAAAGGATGGGGTGGGGAGAGATCATGAGATGTCCAGGGGAACAGTTGCTTCAGCGAGTTTAGTAGGAAGGGGGAGAGCTCAAAGCCCACATCTGGATTTTCTTTTTTATAATTGTAATTTTGTGTCTGCTGTGCATGCCACCCCACTATTGCCAACAAACAGACACAGCAGTAAGCATATTATATATAATGACTGGTTGGGTCTAATGGCTCATATCTGCCACTGTATTCTGTATTTCACAACTTCCAGGGACATTGTTTTTTCTCGTGGCGTTAGCACAAGCAGTAAATGTGAAATTTCTCTCACACCTCTCCACTAGACATGGGAAAAGCAATTTCCAAAGCCATTCCCATGCTGAAAACAGTGTTTTACGTGCAGAAATGTGGTCTTTGAAAACTGCCTTCCTAATCTGCTCTTAAAGTTATGTTTAGGTACTACTGCAAAATACTGTCAAACTAAGGCTTCCAAATCCTCTTCATGTAAATCTACAAAACCAATAACCCCAATAACAGAGGAATAGTATTTAAAGAACACTCTCAAAAATTCATATGGGAAATTGTATCAGAAAAAATGTGCTCTCACAGTCGCCTGGCTCTTGCCCACATAGGGCTGCAACCAGTATCGTGTATATAGCACACACAGTAACCTCATTTACACTTTTATAGACACACTCTCGTGCCTCCCGACATCGACGATGTTTCGGTGGTAATGCCCGCCTTCTTCAGGGGATCTCTCCTATACGTAAGACACATTTTATTCTCATTCATACCAATCAATATATTTCTACACACTTTCTAGTGTTTCATAGCATAGCAATACGACTTACTTTCAGCTTGCGGCCGTGCCCGGCTCACTTCCCCGGCTCCCCGCCTCCCACTCAACCCCTCCTCTTTGGAGGCTTCTCCTTTTAAACCAATCATCGTCCCAAACTCTCCTCCAATCAACTTGCCGAAAGATACACTGACCAATCTACTTCCTTATTCAGTCCCTCCGGCTGGACTGTCCCTAATTTGTATATCCACTTTTGTTCCTTCTGAAGCAGCCTCATATCGATGTTGCCCCCACGCTGATCTTTTTTGACAGCTTCTAATACTGTGCATCTTAACTCCTCAAAAACATGGCCCTTTTCGGTGCAATGCTGCACCAACGGAGCATTCATTTTTAAACATTTCAAAGCACTTTTGTGCTCAATGAGGCGTGTTTTTAATTTTCTTGTTGTTTTGCCCACGTATAGTAATTTACAAGTGCACCAAATGACATATATCACCCCATAGTGGCACATGTTGTTCTGGCATGCGGAACATACCCTTTAAATTTCTCTATTGAAATATGCATGTTCGTATGTGCTACCGCACACATGGAACACTCTTGACAAGGGAAATGACCCACCTCCCTAGTCTCCATATCCTCAATGAGTTTAAAAAAAGAATGTACTGTAGGGATGTGCAGCCAAAAATGTTTTCGTTGCATTTCGTTGCATTTGTGATTCGGATTCGTTGGGGCGCAAATGCGTTACATTCGGCCGTATGTAGCCCTGATGCGTTAATACGGCGAGTTAAATCTGTGTCCCGGCTAAAATTAAAATTAACGACAACCCCCCACCCTCCTGACCCCCCAAGACTTACCAAAACTCCCTCGTGGTCCAGCGGGGAATCCAGAAGCCATCCCTGCATTCTCACACCCTCGTTTGCCGGTTCCATCACGGCGCCGATAGCCTGTGTCACAGGGGCTACCGGTGCCATTGGTCAGCCCCTGTCACATGGTCACCGGCGCCAGCTTGTGCTCCTACCATGTTACAGGGGCTGACCAATGGCACCGGTAGCCCCTGTGACATAGTATGGGCAAAGGCTATTGGCGCCATTTTGAGTCCTGGCATCGGACGGCCGGCGTGAAGGAGGTCGCTCCGGGACCCCGTTGGACCCACAGGGACTTTTGGCCAGCTTTGGGGGCCTCCTGACCCCCCACTATGTGTGACATAGTGAGGGCAAAAAGGCGATCGGCGCCATTTTGAGACGCAAAGTGATCGCGTCTTGAGACGCAAAGTGATCGCGGGACCCCATTGGACTCACAGGGACTTTTGTCCAGCTTGGGGGGGCCTCATGACCCCCACAAGACTTGCCAAAAGTCCAGCAGGGGTCCAGGAGCGACCTTCTGCATGCCGGCCGGCCGATGCCAATACTCAAAATGGCGCCGATCGCCTTTGCCCTCACTATGTGTGACATAGTGAGGGCTCCTCCTAGGGGGATCACGCACTTCTAGGGTGAAGGCTTCGTCCAGAACATCTTCATCAGCAGGTCTTGCCATCTGACGGTAGAGACCGAAGAGGGTATCCTCCCCTTTGGTAGCGCTGACTCTACCTCGGAACAGGGGTCCACATTTTATTCACAACAGAATACCAAGGCCATGGACCTGGCAGAGACCTCAGCTCGACAGGCCACTCCCGGACTAGCACAGAAGGTCATGGAGCAGCAACGCATACTTAAATCCATGGCGGCTTCTTTGGAACGAATGAATGCCCGATTGGACTCTTGCTACAGCTCAGGCAACCCCGCCACCTTTGCCATTGTTTCTGCAGAGTTATACCCAGTCTGTGATACCAATACCGACTCCTCCACGTTACGCCGGTGAACCTCGATTATGTCAAGGATTTCTCGACCAGTGCAGTATGCATTTTCAGCTGCAAGCCTCTCTATTCCCAGATGATCTTACCAAAACTACATATATCCTGTCATTATTAGAGGGTAAGGCCCTGGCCTGAGCTTCTCCCTTCTGGCGACGGTCAGATCCAGTCCTACAAAATCTTCCTAAGTTTTTGGAACTATTTCAAGCTGTATTTGACGATCTCGGGAAACAAGTTATTGCGGGATCCAAGCTTCTTCAACTCAGGCAAGGAGGGCGATCTCTGGCAGATTACACAATTGAATTCCGGACCCTTGCATATGAACTTCATTGGGAGGAGAACTGTCTTCACTCCATATTCTTGGAGGGTCTGTCACCCAGAATAAAGGATGAAATTGCAGCCCGGGAGTTACCTCAATCTTTGGACTCCATAATAGATTGGTAACGTGGATCGACCACCGAATACAAGGGTTCTAGCTCAAGAAGGCTTTTAACAGGTACCACTCCTTCTCGAGCTGCTTCTGCCTCCCACACTACATCGTCTCCTGAAGGAACTATGGCGGAACCGATGCAATTAGGCCGGGGTCCACTTTCTCCGGAGGAATGGCAATGACGCCTCAAGGCAGGTCTCTGTCTCTATTGTGGTGGAGCGGGTCATCTTATTGCTCGTTGTCCAACACGTCCAGGAAACTCCAAGGCCTAGGCTCCATTGGGGGATTAACCCTAGGCATCACCTCTCCGGCTCCCCCACTAACTCTACATGTTACCCTGTGTTGCGGAGATCAGCAGTTTTCCACTTTGGCTTTGGTGGATTCTGGAGCTGGTGGAAATTTTATTCTACAAGATGTGTTGCAGCAACTGCACATCCCTACTTTCCTGTGTCCTAAGCCGCTAATTGTGTTTTCCATTCATGGAGATCCCCTACCGGGGAGGATAACTCACCATATGATTCCTATGGAGTGCTGCATTGCTCCAAATCACGTTGAAAACATCTCCTTCTATATCATCCAGAAAGCCATCCATCCCATAGTTCTTGGTATTCCTTGGTTGCAACAGCACAACCCCCAGTTTGACTGGCCATCTTTAAAACTTATCCACTGGGATCCAGCATGCCAAGAGACCTGCACTAATGGATCTAATTCCTCCAGTAATTTCATCTGCACATCACGTCTTGAAAACCTTCCGCTTCAGTATATGCCGTTTGCAGACATTTTTTCCAAAAAGGCTGCTGACATTTTGCCACTACATCGTGAATTCGATTGTAGTATCAACTTGATTCCTGGCTCTACTCCGCCTCGGGGTAGGGTCTAGCCATTATCGCTTTGGAGACCCGTGCTATGTCAGAATATATCCAGGACAACTTACAGAAAGGATTCATCAGGTGCTCTAAATCCCCGGCTGGGGCTGGCTTCTTCTTTGTTGGAAAAAAAGATGGGACTCTGCGTCCATGTATTGACTTCCATGGGCTTAATGCCATTACCATCAAGGAACGGTATCCATTACCACTCATAGCGGAACTTTCTGATCGTCTACAGGGAGCCAAGATATTCTCGAAATTAGACCTTCGAGGAGCGTATAATCTCATCAGGATTCAAGAGGGTGATGAGTGGAAGACGGCATTCAACAACAGGGATGGACATTATGAATATCTGGTCATGCCATTTGGGTTAACTAACGCTTCGGCTGTATTTCAACATTTCATTAATGAGATATTCCGAGACCTGATCTATGTCTGTGTTGTAGTCTATCTGGATGACATTTTGATTTTCTCCCCTAATTTACAGACGCATAGACAATATGTCGTTCTGATGTTACAACGTTTAAGAGGGAATCATCTCTATGCTAAGCTCGAAAAATGCATCTTTGAGTAAGAATCCCTACTATTCTTGGGGTATCTTATTTCTAAACAAGGCTTTCAGATGGACCCGTCCAAATTAAAGTGTATCCAAGAATGGCCTCAGCCTAATGGATTACGTGCGCTGCAATGCTTCCTTGGTTTTGCTAACTACTATCGTAGTTTTTTTTTAATTTCTCCAAATTAGCAGCACCTCTCACGGCTCTTACTCGCAAAGAGGCTAATATTAAGGCTTGGCCTCCAGAAGCAGAGGAAGCGTTTCGGGGGCTCAAGAGCTCTTTCCTCAAGAAACCATGCCTTCGGCATCCTGATCCCAGATGCCCATTTGTAGTCGAGGTGGATGCATCCGCTGAAGGGGTAGGGGCTGTCCTAAGTCAGAATGACCCCACAGGAACATCTCATCCTTGCTCATATTACTCTAGGAAATTTTCGTCGGCCGAACGGAATTACTCCATCAGCGACAAAGAACTTCTTGCCATCAAACTGGCATTTGAAGAGTGGCGACAGTGGCTGGAGGGAGCCCAGTACCATATCACAGTTTACACAGATCATAAAAACCTGGTATACTTCCAACAGGCTCAATGTCTGAACCCACGCCAAGCTCGATGGGCACTGTTCTTTATACACTTTAATTTTGAACTGCGTTACCGACCTGCTAAAAAAAATATTAAGGCAGATGCCCTGTCTCGATCCTTCTCTGCAGAGGATATTGAAGAACCTATCCAAAACATTATAGATCCGGCTTGCATCAACTTGGCTGCGACCTTCACGGTCCCACCTGGTAAAACGGTGGTATCCAAGAGACTACGTAATAACGTGTTGGCTTGGGGACATGACTCTCAGCTAGCAGGGCACCCTGGATGAGCCCGGACTCAGACACTTCTACAGCAGTACTATTGGTGGCCGGGAATGTGCAAGGACATAAAAGCTTATGTGGCCTCCTGTCCAACTTGTGCTCAACATAAGATTCCTACAGGGAAAACACAAGGACTGTTACAACCATTACCAGTGCCTTTGAAACCATGGACACACATCTCCACAGATTTCATTGAGGACCTTCCGCCCCCGGAGGGCAACACTGTTATATGGGTAATAGTGGATAGGTTTTCCAAAATGGCCCACTTTATCCCACTACCCTCCCTCCCATCTGCTCCTTGTTTGGCTCAACTGTTTATGCGCCATATCTTCCTATTTCACGGTCTACTGCTACACATTGTTTCTGACCGGGGTCCCCAGTTTATAGCTCATTACTGGTGCAATCTCTGTAAAAAATTTCATATTGCTTTGGATTTTACTACCACCTTTCACCCACAAGCCAATGGACAGTCTGAACGTACGAATCATGGACGAAAACAAATTTTACGACTATACGTCAATTCTCGGCAAGATGACTGGGCAACTCTTCTGTCGTGGGCTGAATTTTCACATAATTCTCATGCCTGTGTTTCTACGGGGGCTTCCCCTTTTCAGATCATCTTTGGAAAACAACCTAGACCTCCCTTGCCTTTGCCGTTAACAGTTCCATCCCCAGCAGCCTAGCTCACTGCAGCACAATTAAAACGGCTATGGGTCCATACTCAACAGATGCTTCGGAAAGCGACTCTCTCTGCAAAGACCTTTGCCGATAAGCAGCGTCAGTCTGGTCCCCGATTCCGTCCGGGTGAAAAAGTGTGGCTGAGTACCCGGCACATCCGCCTGCGAGTTCCCTCCATGCGATTGGCTCCTCATTATATTGGGCCCTTTCAGGTGCTTCGTCAACTAGGGCCCGTGACCTATCAACTTCACCTGCCAGCGATGTTGCGAATCCATAATTCCTTCCATGTGTCTCTTTTGAAGCCCTTGGTCCTCACTTGGCCTTCCCGGAAACCTCCTGAAGTGCCACTACATAGGGCGGTGGATGAGACTATATACCAGGTCCACGAGGTTCTGGACATTCGGAAACGAGGGAAGCGCTGGGAGTACCTTCTAGCGTGGGAAGGATTCGGACCTGAGGAGAATTATTGGGAGCCTGCTAAGAATATTCTGGACAAGTCTCTTCTCAAGAACTTTCACGCTGCACACCCTGGGAAAACCAAACCTTCTAGGGGGAGGCCTAAAGGAGAGGGTAATGTTAGGAACACTGGTTGCGGCGCCCCACGGCCAGGTGTCATGGCCGCCGGCCGCGGCAAGCCGCGACCAGGGTCGGGTCGGTGGTCACGGCGTTGATTTCTCACCAGGAGCTTCGGAGGCTCCAGTGGCGACAGGCAACTCTCTGTTTCGGCGTCTTCACAGCCGCTGCCGCAGCCTCACTCGGTCGCATGGTCTCGGCGGTCTGGCTCCTCCCCCTCAGCTTCCTTGGAGCCGGGCGCACGACTGCAGAAGATATTTAAAGTAGCCATGACCGGATTTTGTCATGGCTTCCCCTGGGACTCCACCTCCTGGTTCCTGTACTTAAGGCAAGGTCTGACACCCAGACCTTGCCTTGGTATTGAGGCTTGGTGCTCCATTCCTGTGTTTGGTGTTCCTGGATCCGCTCTTCGTCCCGCTTCTGCTTCTTCCTGTTGATTGACTCCTGTGCTCCTGACCTTCGGACCGGTGGTGGTGATTCTCTGGCATTTGACCTGGACTGGCTTCAGACCATTCTCCCGTTTGCTCCTGGACCGGCTCTCCACCTCTCTTTGGACTACGATCCCTGGACTGCCTCTGGACAATTCTCCAACGTTTATTCCCGGACTCCGCATGACCAGCTGGAGGCGCCAGCTGTTTGGAACCAACGACCTGCAGGAGGCACCTGCATCCAGACTATCTTCACTCTTTAGGGAGTCTCCTAAGTCCCAGTGGCCGTGTCCCTACGGGCTCCTCCTGGGGGGATCACGCACTTCCAGGGTGAAGGCTTCGTCCAAAACATCTTCATCAGCAGGTCTTGCCATCCGACGGTAGACACCGAAGAGGGTATCCTCCCCTTTGGTAGCGCTGACTCTACCTCGGAACAGGGGTCCACATTCTTTTCACAGCAACCTCTCTAATTAGCTTAGTACCAAATCTGAGAGAAATATACAAGAGAAGGAAACCAAGAGAAAAATTTCAATATGCTGGAAAAAAAATAAGTGGAAATATAGTCAGAGGATGCTTTGTGCAATCACACTGCAAGATGCAGTCACCCTTAGATGCAAAGGACTAGGGATGTGAATCGTGTCCTCGATCGTCTTAACGATCGATTTCGGCTGGGAGGGGGAGGGAATCGTATTGTTGCCGTTTGGGGGGGTAAAATATCGTGAAAAATCGTGAAAAATCGTTAAAAAATCGAAAAATCGAAAAATCGAAAAACCGGCACATTAAAACCCCCTAAAACCCACCCCCGACCCTTTAAATTAAATCCCCCACCCTCCCGAACCCCCCCCCAAATAACTTAAATAACCTGCGGGTCCAGCGGCGGTCCGGAACGGCAGCGGTCCGGAACGGGCTCCTGCTCCTGCATCTTGTCGTCTTCGGCCGGCGCCATTTTCCAAATGGCGCCGAAAATGGCGGCGGCCATAGACGAAAAAGATTGGACGGCAGGAGGTCCTTCCGGACCCCCGCTGGACTTTTGGCAAGTCTCGTGGGGGTCAGGAGGCCCCCCACAAGCTGGCCAAAAGTTCCTGGAGGTCCAGCGTGGGTCAGGGAGCGATTTCCCGCCGCGAATCGTTTTCGTACGGAAAATGGCGCCGGCAGGAGATCGACTGCAGGAGGTCGTTCAGCGAGGCGCCGGAACCCTCGCTGAACGACCTCCTGCAGTCGATCTCCTGCCGGCGCCATTTTCCGTACGAAAACGATTCGCGGCGGGAAATCGCTCCCTGACCCCCGCTGGACCTCCAGGAACTTTTGGCCAGCTTGTGGGGGGCCTCCTGACCCCCACGAGACTTGCCAAAAGTCCAGCGGGGGTCCGGAAGGACCTCCTGCCGTCCAATCTTTTTCGTCTATGGCCGCCGCCATTTTTCGGCGCCATTTTGGAAAATGGCGCCGGCCGAAGATGACAAGATGCAGGAGCAGGAGCCCGTTCCGGACCGCTGCCGTTCCGGACCGCCGCTGGACCCGCAAGTTATTTAAGTTATTTGGGGGGGGGGGGGTCGGGAGGGTGGGGGATTTAATTTAAAGGGTCGGGGGTGGGTTTTAGGGGGTTTTAGTGTGCCGGCTCACGATTCTAACGATTTATAACGATAAATCGTTAGAATCTGTATTGTATTGTGTTCCATAACGGTTTAAGACGATATTAAAATTATCGGACGATAATTTTAATCGTCCTAAAACGATTCACATCCCTACAAAGGACTACATTTTCAATAAAGCATCTAGCAACTAAAAATATAGACATTTGTTTCAGCCTGCACAAAGCTGCCTGATCTTCAAACACAAGTGCCCTCATAGTGTGTGTTTGAATACTGGCAGTGGTAATTTTCTTTAAAAAAAAAAAAAGGACTCAGGTTAGGGCCAGCAATGCCTTCCATCTTCCACTTCAGCTTCAGCGACAAAAGGATCCAGGTTGGTGATTTAACGTGACCTGGCCAAATATCACGGCAGAAGATCGCGATGTTATGAGGATAAAACAGTCACACATACTTTTAAGTCATGTCAAATGAAACACTGCCCAGAACATTTCTTTTTTTTATATGGATTCAGGCATTCTCTACCCATGTAGCTCCTGCATAAATCCTGCATAAGCCTCTGATAATTAAACTGAAAATAATATAAACAAGTTAAGAAGGCTTAACAATTTCAAAGCAATAGAGATTGAAGAATTTCTCATTTTTCTTACATTGCTTTCTTATTTTAAGGTCATCCAGCCTTATCTGTGTGGGAAAAGCTATGACAGTTGTTTGTTTACACACATCATTAATTCGGGTACAGCATGATAACTGCTCTGCATAACTACCTCTTTTTAACTACATAGCCACATTCAGAGAAGCATAAAATAATAAACAAGTCTTTCAATTTGAAACTATAAAGATTATAAAAATATTTAAATTGTAAGAGCCCTATAGACAAAACCTTAGGCAAAATTTTTCCAGCTAAAATATGCACTTAGCTGATTAAATGGGACATTTCCGATTATAGTAGATGTGCAGCAGCAGCGGCTTGGCTGAATATGTGCTGTACAGTGAACTACTGGCATGTAGCCAGATAATAAAAAAGGTGTTCCGGGGCATAAAAAGAAAATAGCCAAAACCTAGCCGGATAAGTCAAATTTTCAGTTGTGCAGGGTTGCATGATTGATAATGTGTGCCCAGTTAAACCTAGGGCTGCTACTTAGATGTCTGAAGAAGTGGACCTCTCATAATAGCCAAATAACTTTGTCCAGATGGCATTTAACATAGCTATGGCTACATTACAGCTGTTTGGAGACAATCAAAGACACCGGCATGCTTCCAGTTTAACGGTGTCAGCATCAGTGGCAGTGAAGGAGACAGGCCCATCGGCAGAGGCAGCAGACCAGAAGGAGATAACAGTCACAAAGGGTGTACAGGACCAGAATTAATTGCTTTAACCTCTCTGAAGGGCAAGTCTTCACTAGGTATTGATTTAATAAGCAAGCTATTTTTGATATAAAAGTCATCATTGCCTTAGCGTTCCTAGCCACTGGCAGTTTCCAACCGACTGTAGGTGATATTATTGGCATAACACAGTTTTGTTTATATTTATATTTATTTATTTACAGCATTTATTACCCGCTGATCCACAGATCTTACTGAGGAACAAGTGTACACACATCAAAAAATCAATATAAAACAAAAGCAACACAACAATATCTTATTTCGGCATATTGCAATACCCTCCCAGTTCGAAGTCCCTGTAAACCATCCCAATGCCTAGTGCAAGCTATGGTGTGCTGAAGGCTAAAAAGATGTGTCTTTGGTTGTTCCCTAAATCTCAGCAGATTCTTTTCATTCCAAAGGACAATTCCCGCCACCCTGAAAATCTGATCCCGTAATTTTTTTAATTTTATTATGGGATGGAACCTCTTGGAGGAGCATAGAGTTTTGGGGAATGATAACGAACCATTTTGTCAGACAAGCATTTAGCAACCAGGCCTTGAATCACTTTAAAAACTAAGACCAATGTTTTGAATCGAATACGCCAAAATATTGGGAGCCAATAAAGGCTAACCAAGACCGGAGAGATGTGATCATACCTAGAGCACCCTTAGATTAAACAGGCTGCTGAGTTTTGTATTAATTGTAAAGCAATCTTAGTAGATTTGGGGAGGCCCAGAAATACAGGTTTGCAGTAATCCAAAGGGGAGAGTATTAGTGACTGGATCACTGACTGGGTCTATTATCTGCAAATAAGGCTTTAATGATCAGAGTAGATGAAGTCTGAAAAAAGAACTGCTTCACAAGAGTGGGAACAGAGAAGAGGCTGGTAACTACAGACCGGTTAGCCTCACTTCGGTGGTGGGAAAAGTAATGGAGTCACTGTTGAAAGAGAGAATAGTGAAATATCTACAGTCCGGAGAATTGATGGACCAGAGGCAGCATGGATTCACCAGGGGAAGATCCTGTCAGACAAATCTGATTGACTTTTTCGACTGGGTAACCAAGGAATTGGATCAAGGAAGAGCGCTAGATGTCATCTACTTGGATTTCAGCAAAGCTTTTGATACGGTTCCGCACAGGAGACTGGTGAATAAAACAAAAAGCTTGGGAGTGAGTGCCGAAGTGGTGACCTGGATTGCAAACTGGTTGACGGACAGAAGACAATGCGTGATGGTAAATGGAACTTTCTCTGAAGAGAGAGCGGTTTTAAGTGGTGTACCGCAAGGATCGGTGTTGGGACCGGTCCTGTTCAATATCTTTGTGAGCGACATTGCAGACGGGATAGAAGGTAAGGTTTGTCTTTTTGCGGACGACACTAAGATCTGCAACAGAGTGGACACGCCGGAAGGAGTGGAGAGAATGAGACGGGATTTAAGGAAGCTGGAAGAGTGGTCGAAGATATGGCAGCTGAAATTCAATGCCAAGAAGTGCAAAGTCATGCATTTGGGGAGTGGAAATCCGAATGAACTGTATTCGATGGGGGGGGGAAAGGCTGATGTGCACGGAGCAGGAGAGAGACCTTGGGGTGATAGTGTCTAATGATATGAAGTCGGCGAAACAATGCGACAAGGCGATTGCAAAAGCCAGAAGAATGCTGGGATGCATAGAGAGAGGAATATCGAGTAAGAAAAGGGAAGTGATAATCCCCTTGTACAGGTCCTTGGTGAGGCCTCACCTGGAGTACTGTGTTCAGTTCTGGAGACCGTATCTACAAAGAGACAAGGACAAGTTGGAGGCGGTACAGAGAAGGGCGACCAGGAAGGTGGAGGGTCTTCATCGGTTGACATACGAGGAGAGATTGAAGAATCTAAATATGTACACCCTGGAGGAAAGGAGGAGCAGGGGTGATATGATTCAAACTTTCAGATACTTGAAAAACTTTAACGATCCAAAGACAATGACAAACCTTTTCCAACAGAAAAAAATCAGCAGAACCAGAGGTCACGAGCTGAGGCTCCAAGGAGGAAGACTAAGAACCAATGTCAGGAAGAATTTCTTCACGGAGAGAGTGGTGGATGCCTGGAATGCCCTTCCGGAGGAAGTGGTGAAGTCCAAAACTGTGAAGCACTTCAAAGGGGCATGGGATAAATATTGTGGATCCATCAGGTCCAGAGGACGCATATAAAGAGCAGGTAGTAAAATACTGCACGGAGCGGCAGTAGCCACAGAGGCATTCACGGAGCGGGATGCCAGTGGCCAGTGGTAGGTGTCCACCTTCATGGAGCGGAAGGATGTAGGGCTGTCATCTCCCAATTAAATAAAAAACAAAAACAAAAAACAAAACAGGGATGGGATCCATCAGGTCTAGAGGACACATATAAAGAGCAGGTAGTAAAATACTGCACGGAGCGGCAGTAGCCACAGAGGCATTCACGGAGCGGGATGCCAGTGGCCAGTGGTAGGTGTCCATATAAAGAGCAGGTAGTAAAATACTGCACAGAGCGGCAGTAGCCACAGAGGCATTCACGGAGCGGGATGCCAGTGGCCAGTGGTAGGTGTCCACCTTCACGGAGCGGAAGGATGGAGGGCTGTCATCTCCCAATTAAATAAATAATAAAAAAACCCAGGGATGGGATCCATCAGTTCTAGAGGACGCATATAAAGAGCAGGTAGTAAAACACTGCATGGAGCGGCAGTAGCCACAGAGGCATTAACGGAGCGGGATGCCAGTGGCCGGTGGTAGGTGTCCACCTTCACAGAGTAGAAGGATGAAGGGCATCCATCTCCCAATTAAAAAAAGAAAAGAAAAAAAAGAAAAAAAAACAGGGATGGGTTCATGGGCTTATAGGTATTACCAATTATTAGGCTTTTCAATATTTGATGATAGTTAATGTGACTTTCAAGGCATTCTTCACTTTCGGTGCATGTCCGGCATGACTCCTTGCTTCAATGACAGGGGAAAAGAAAAACTGATACTTCACACATTTCCAGCATTGCCCTCTGCTTCATGGCAGAGAGCTATGCTGCCGCTTACCCAACTAATCAAACTTAATATTTCACTTGGAAGCAGCTCCAGCACTGCTCTCTACATTAATGGTGGGGGTGAAAAGGGAATTAGAACATAAGGTTACTAAGAGCCAAGAGAAACAGTTAAGTATGAGAACAAATGTGTGAAGCTTGCTGGGCAGACTGGATGGACCGGTTGGTCTTCTTCTGCCGTCATTTCTATGTTTCTATGTTTCTATGAATATGAGACTAAAATGAGAAACTGGAGTCGACTATGACCCCTAAATACCTAGGGGCAGATCTTCAAACCTGCGCACGGGCTTAGATTTATTCGCGCAACCCGGCGCGAACAAATCTATGCCCAATTTTATAACATGCGCGCGCTGCCGTGCGCATGTTATAAAATCCAGGGTCGGCGCGCGCAAGGGGGTGCACAATTGTGCAACTTGCACTCGCTGAGCCGCGCAGGCTTCCTCCGTTCCCTCTGCACCCCCCACCTTCCCCTCCCTTCCCCTAACTCGCCCCCCGGCCCTATCTAAACCCCCCCCTACCGTTGATGTTCCGCCTGCCTCCGGGCAGGCGTAACTTGCGCGCGTCGGCCGGCCGGCGTGCCATCCCCCGGCATAGCGGCTATTCCGGAGGCTTTGGTCCCGCCCCCGGAATGCCCCAGGCCGGCACCACGCCCACAGACCCACCCCCGGGGCGCCCCTTTTCGAAGCCCCAGGACATATGTGCGTCCCGGGGCTTGCACGCACCGCTGAGGCTATGCAAAATAGGCTCAGCGCGCACAGGATCAGATTTTCTCAGATTACGCTGCAACAGGAGTTCCGGGATCGCTGAGGGCCTGCGCATTCGGCGCCGAGACCTGCCGGGGTAAGGCCTTTAAATTTTCAGCTTACCCACGGCAGCTCCAGCGCCGACCACGAGGCTGCCCCGATAAAAACCGCGCCTCTTCTCCGCCTCCTTCCTCGCCGGAACCAATCATCTGTTTCAGCCGCACAGCCTATCGGGGGACAGCCCCTTCGGCTTAAATCGTCGAGCGGCACTCAAAAAATCCTCTTTCGCTGCAACAGGAGTTCCGGGATCGCTGAGGGCCTGCGCATTCGGCGCCGAGACCTGCCGGGGTAAGGCCTTTAAATTTTCAGCTTACCCACGGCAGCTCCAGCGCCGACCACGAGGCTGCCCCGATAAAAACCGCGCCTCTTCTCCGCCTCCTTCCTCGCCGGAACCAATCATCTGTTTCAGCCGCACAGCCTATCGGGGGACAGCCCCTTCGGCTTAAATCGTCGAGCGGCACTCAAAAAATCCTCTTTCGCTGCAACAGGAGTTCCGGGATCGCTGAGGGCCTGCGCATTCGGCACCGAGACCTGCCGGGGTAAGGCCTTTAAATTTTCAGCTTACCCACGGCAGCTCCAGCGCCGACCACGAGGCTGCCCCGATAAAAACCGCGCCTCTTCTCCGCCTCCTTCCTCGCCGGAACCAATCATCTGTTTCAGCCGCACAGCCTATCGGGGGACAGCCCCTTCGGCTTAAATCGTCGAGCGGCACTCAAAAAATCCTCTTTCGCTGCAACAGGAGTTCCGGGATCGCTGAGGGCCTGCGCATTCGGCGCCGAGACCTGCCGGGGTAAGGCCTTTAAATTTTCAGCTTACCCACGGCAGCTCCAGCGCCGACCACGAGGCTGCCCCGATAAAAACCGCGCCTCTTCTCCGCCTCCTTCCTCGCCGGAACCAATCATCTGTTTCAGCCGCACAGCCTATCGGGGGACAGCCCCTTCGGCTTAAATCGATAGGCGGAAGCCAGGCGTTGTGCGCCGGGCGTCGCGCGCACGAAGGAGCGCGACAAAGGGGCCTGCCCCTTTGTTTCGCCCCTTCGGCTCGCCCCTCGCGCACCCCGAGCAGCACCCCACTAGTCTTCCTAAACTGTTTCTAGCAATTTCACTAAAGCCAAGAACACCCCTCAGAAGTAGCCTTCGATCAATTGGAGACAAGTACCCTCACCAAGAGAACCACGATCATTAAAGACAAGCCTCAGACCGTTCGCAAATCTCAGCCCTACCAACACCCTGGACCTCACATCAAACGCATCACACGTAAGTGTGTCTCCTTCAGAAGACTTTCACATGACCTTCCTGACTAAACTCATAGCGTAAAATACGTAACAGTATCTGCATACTATAAACCACAACCACAAACTGCATTAATCTTCTCTACTGCATTCCTCTGGTAAATTGCTGTGCCCTGTACTCTGTTAAATTGTACATCTTCCGATTCAATTGCATTATTCTGCTCAAGTACTCTAATGTTGTTAAACTGCATTAACCTATTCATTTGCACTACAGAGCCTACATCTGTATCAATCTGCTACAACTGCATTATTCTGCTCAATTGCTTTACTGTGCCTGCAGCTCACAATTGTCCTTCTCCACAATACTCTCCTGCTAGCCCTCTACCCAATAATGCCCCCACACGCTCACCCCTGCTCCCCCAACTATCTAATCGGACACCCCTCAAAACTTTCCCTCCCCCTTTTCTCCCACCACAACACTCTAAAAAGGCGTTTGACCTCCATCCCCATCTCTCTCACCCCGCAAGCCCTTACCATCTCCCTCATTTCCCTTCTACTCATTAATGCCCAATCCCTAAGACAAAAAACACATCTCCTCCATGATATTTTAACTGACTCCAAACCAGAAATTCTTGCTGTTACCGAAACCTGGTTCAAACCCTGTGACACCCCCCTTATTAACCAATTTCCTTCAGAAACCTATGACATTTTTTCCATCCCCCGCAAAAAGAAAAGAGGAGGGGGCCTACTCCTCATAGCTAAAAAAGAACTCAAGCTTACCTCACAAACCTGCAATATTCCCAATCAAGGCCTTTTCAAATCGCAATCTCTACAAATCTGCCTTATCTATACCCCTCCTGGCCTTCTAGAAAAAGACCCCTCCCCCCTCATTGAATTCCTCACCATTTCCCTCTCTCCCGACATCCCCACGATACTCCTCGGCGACTTTAACCTCCATGTTGATTCAGTTCCACAATCCCCACCATGCGAAGCCTTCATCTCTTCCTTAGACGCAATGGGCCTCACCCAACTTATCCACTCCCCAACCCATAAAGCCGGTCACACCCTCGACCTTATCTTCACCAACTCACACATCAACGTCATCCACTCCCCCACATGCCTCCCCGTCCCCTGGTCCGACCACTCCATCATCAACACAACTCTCTCTCTACAAACCCCATCCACACCCTCTCCCTCTCAGCCTAAATCCTTCCAATTTCGTAAAACCTGTCCACTAGAAACCCTTGCCACGGCTTGCTCCAACATCCCAAATTACATTGACCTGGAGACAGCAGATAGTGCCATATCCTCCTGGACTGAAACTACCCAAGAAATCGCTAACAAACTATGCCCAGTCATCCAAAAAACAATCACACAACCCAAATCATCCAAAAAACCCTGGTACACCCAGACACTCAAAACCCAAAAAACCAAGCTTAGAGCAGCTGAAAGACTTTGGCGCAAACATCCCACTCCTGCCTCAAAAACCGTCTATTACCAACTCATGCATGCATACAGAAATGCCATTCAAACAACAAAAAAAGAATACTATGCCAAAAAAATTCACCACCTCCAATTCAACCCAAAGGCTCTATTTTCCCTAGTCTCCAATCTTACTAAACCCATCGTGTCTACACCCCAAGTCCCCTCCTCACAGACTCGATGCAATGAAATTGCCTTCTTCTTTAAGAACAAAATATCAAATATCACCGCCAAGTTTAACCCTAACACCAAAAATTCCTCTAACACCAACAGTATAACCCCCCCCACCCCACACACTCTCACCTCTCTTTCCTCATTTGAACCCTCCTCTACCCTAGAAATAGAAAACATTTTAAAAAAGATGAGACCCTCTTCCCACCCCTCAGAAACTATCCCTACTAAATTACTACTCGCTATTCCTAAAACTATATCCTCTTCACTCTCCAAAATCGTGAACTCTTCCCTGGAACACGGCCTTGTCCCTATCCCCCTGAAACAAGCCGTGGTCAAACCCATTCTAAAAAAACCCTCCCTCGATCCCTCCAACCTATCTAACCTCCGTCCCATTTCCAACCTCCCATTCCTCTCCAAAATCATGGAGAAACTAGTTAACTCCCGTCTCTCTGACCACCTAGAACAAGCCAACATACTCCTTCCCACACAATATGGCTTCCGAAAACACCTCAGTACAGAATCCCTTCTCCTCTCCCTCACAGACACTATCATCAAAGGTATGGACGCCGGTAACTCCTACCTTATCGCCATGCTAGATATTTCCGCCGCTTTCGATACCGTAAATCATAACATCCTCATCAACACTCTCATCAGCATAGGAATCACAGGTACCGCTCTTTCATGGATAAAGTCCTTCCTCCAAAACCGAACTTACACAGTCCTCACCGACAACTTTACATCCCCCCCTGTTAATCTCGACTGTGGCGTCCCCCAAGGATCCTCCCTTTCTTCCACCCTATTTAACATCTACATGCTCCCCCTCACAAACCTCCTCTCCAACCTTGGTATTACACACTTCATCTATGCCGATGATGTGCAAATCCTCATTCCCTTCACAAATTCTGTACTCACTGCTCTCCAAAAATGGAACACCATCCTCACCTCCATAAACCAACTTCTCACTGACATGCACCTAGCCCTTAATCCGCAAAAAACGGAACTCCTCCTCATCTCCTCAAAACATGCTTCCATACCCTTTCCCGCCACCCTCCACCCCCCCAATTTTCTCTCTGACACAAGAAACCTGGGGGTTATTCTCGATAACCAACTAACCTTCAAACCATACATCAAATCTATCCTTAGCAGCTGTTACTTCAAACTACAAACCCTCAAAAAACTTAAACCCCTTCTCTACTTCTCTGATTTCCGCACAGTACTTCAATCTATAATCTTCTCAAAAATTGATTACTGTAATGCACTCCTACTTGGTCTCCCTGCTACCCACATCAAACCTCTACAACTCCTTCAAAACGCTACTGCACGTATCCTAACCAATGCCAATAAGAAAGACCATATTACTCCCACCCTCATTAATCTCCATTGGCTTCCCATTCACTCACGAATTATTTACAAGACCCTTACCCTCATCCACAAAAGTATTGCCAACGAACATTACAATTGGCTAAACCCACCTTTCCTCCCTCGGATCTCCACAAGACCCACCCGCTCCTCTCTCCATGGAACCCTTATCCCCCCTTCAATAAAATCTACAAGACTCATCTCCACCACCAATAGGGCCCTCTCTCTCGCAGGCCCTTCCCTCTGGAACTCCCTGCCTCCTGACCTACGTACTGAAACCTCCACACCCACTTTCAAAAAGAAACTCAAAACCTGGCTCTTCCTCCAAGCATTCCCCCAATCATCCTCATCTCTTACTAACACCCTAACCCGACCACCACCTCTCACCAACACTCCCCCTCAAGACCTACACCCGACACCCACCCCCTCCAAGAAGCTTCAAATCTAAACAAAAAAAAAAAAAAAAACAATACAAAAACCAAAAACTTTGTATATAACCTATGTACATATTAATTGTTCCTCGAACCCCTGTACATATCTTTTCCCCTTGTTCTCCATTTTCACCCCTCCCCCTCCCCCCTCCACTTGTCTCGTATATCCCTACCCTTCCCTCACCTACTTATTTTTCTAGTTAATTGCCATGTTACTGCATTTATGTTACAAACTGTTCCTTGTAAAGGCCTCGCCTATATATTATATGTTATAAGTTATCTGTAAACCGGCACGATGTGCAAACGGTTGTCGGTATATAAAACCAAATAAATAAATAAATAAATAAATGTTACGTGCTTAGCCTTTGAAATTCTACCCCCTAGCCTTTAACTTGAGAGGGAAAGAGAACACATCTAAGCAAACTGTGTAGAGATCGACTTTGTGTTTAATTGATAGAGAAACAGTACCTCAGTTTTGTCAGTGTTTAGAACTAGTTTATTGCTTGACAACCAGTTCTTAATAGCTGACAGACAGCCTGTTAACTTGCGGCTTCAAAAGATGATTCAATTGAAAAATAGAACTGGTCATCATCCACGTATAGCTGAAAGAAAAGGAAGAAGGTAAATATTAAACAACAGAGGGGAATGTGCTGAGCCCTGTTGAACACCCCTTGCCAAAAGGATTGCACTGGAGCTCACATCACCAAAAATGACATTATAATAGCGATTTGATAGAAAAGAGGAAAACCAAGATAAGACAATTGAGATACCCAGGGTCTAAAGTCAACTCATTAGAATCAGATGGTTCACTGGGTTTAAAATAGGTCTGGCCAATTTCTCGGCAGGAAAGTCCTTAAACTATTATTAAGGTACACTTGGGGATATCCACTGCTTATCCCTGGGATAAAGAGCATGGAATCTATAAATCTTTTGGGATCCTGCCAGGTACTTGGGACCTGGATTGACCACTGTTGGAAACAGGATACTGGGCTTGATGGGCTTTTATTCTGACCCAGTATGGCAAATCTTTAAGTTCTTATGATCTCCCCCGGAAGAAGGTACAAGTGTGATATCTGGAAACTAAAGCTTGTTTAAAACTCCTCTGTGGGTGGTTTTAGCTGTAGCAAGGAAGCCAGAAAGGAAATTTAATTCCAACTGCAGGCTATGGAAGGTGGTGTTAGTGGAGCTTGGTTCCTAAGAATGAAATCTACAGTAAAAAGGTAGAGATCATTGTCCTTGTGATCTATAGAAGAGAGCCTACTCTGTGTATTATGAATATATTGTGACTTTTTTAAGAAGGAGAGACAGAGTTGTTAATGGAAAAAGGATTGTTCCATTCGTGGAGTTAGAAGGACTATGGAGCCTCATTTTTCCAGTCTAAGACTGTAATAAAGGGAATTTTGCCTGGATGGTTTTTAAATAGTGACACTGTCGGAAAGAATGAGGTAAATTTGTTACCGACTGAGCTACTGAGGAACTATAGAAATTTGTTCCAGTTCCCTCACCTGTGGAAGGGCAACCATTTCTGGCGTTCCAGACCTGTGATGCCACCAGAAGGAATAGAGGAGAGAATAGAGATTTGGTATGGATTATGACACTATTCAGGTGACTTTGTGGTAAGGCACTATGCTCTGCAGCATTGCTTTCTGCTATGTGGAGAAAATAAACGGGAGTGGTGCCGAGTGATTGGAGAAGAGCGGTGGTGGTTCCGCTTCACAAGAGTGGGAACAGAGAAGAGGCTGGTAACTACAGACCGGTTAGCCTCACTTCGGTGGTGGGAAAAGTAATGGAGTCACTGTTGAAAGAGAGAATAGTGAACTATCTACAGTCGGGAGAATTGATGGACCAGAGGCAGCATGGATTCACCAGAGGAAGATCCTGTCAGACAAATCTGATTGACTTTTTTGACTGGGTAACCAAGGAATTGGATCAAGGAAGAGCGCTCGATGTCATCTACTTGGATTTCAGCAAAGCTTTTGATACGGTTCCGCACAGGAGACTGGTGAATAAAACGAGAAGCTTATGAGTGAGTGCTGAGGTGGTGACCTGGATTGAAAACTGGTTGACGGACAGAAAACAATGCGTGATGGTAAATGGAACTTTCTCTGAAGAGAGAGAGGTTTTAAGTGGTGTACCACAAGGATCGGTGTTGGGACCGGTCCTGTTCAATATCTTTGTGAGCGACATTGCAGACGGGATAGAAGGTAAGGTTTGTCTTTTTGCGGACGACACTAAGATCTGCAACAGAGTGGACACGCCGGAAGGAGTGGAGAGAATGAGACGGGATTTAAGGAAACTGGAAGAGTGGTCGAAGATATGGCAGCTGAGATTTAATGCCAAGAAGTGCAAAGTCATGCATATGGGAAGTGGAAATCCGAATGAACTATATTCGATGGGGGGTGTGGGGGGGGAAAAGCTGATGTGCACGGAGCAGGAGAGGGACCTTGGGGTGATAGTGTCTAATGATATGAAGTCTGCGAAACAATGCGACAAGGCGATAGCAAAAGCCAGAAGAATGCTGGGATGCATAGAGAGAGGAATATCGAGTAAGAAAAGGGAAGTGATTATCCCCTTGTACAGATCCTTGGTGAGGCCACACCTGGAGTACTGTGTTCAGTTCTGGAGACCGTATCTACAAAGAGACAAGGACAAGATGGAAGCGGTTCAGAGAAGGGCGACCAGGAAGGTGGAGGGTCTTCATAGGATGACATACGAGGAGAGATTGAAGAATCTAAATATGTACTCCCTGGAGGAAAGGAGGAGCAGGGGTGATATGATTCAGACTTTCAGATACTTGAAAAACTTTAATGATCCAAAGACATCGACAAACCTTTTCCATCAGAAAAAAATCAGCAGAACCAGAGGTCACGAGCTGAGGCTCCAGGGAGGAAGACTAAGAACCAATGTCAGGAAGTATTTCTTCACGGAAAGGGTGGTGGATGCCTGGAATGCCCTTCCGGAGGAAGTGGTGAAGTCTAAAACTGTGAACAACTTCAAAGGGGCGTGGGATAAACACTGTGGATCCATCAAGTCTAGAGGGCGTGAATAAAGTGGAGACATTCAAACACTGCACGGAGCGGCAGTAGCCACAGCGGCATTCAAACACTGCACGGAGCGGCAGTAGCCACAGAGGCATTCACGGAGCGGGATGCCAGTGGCCAGTAGTTGGTGTTCCACCTTCACGGAGCGGAAGGATGGAGGGCTGCTATTTCCAAAAAAAAAAAAAAACAAACAAAAAAATAAAAACAAGGGTGGGTAAGAGTATGGGGCAAGGGGGTGGCCTGCTTGTTGCAGCGGTTGCTACCCCCAATTGAGCTGGATGTCACTTGGATGCAGGTTCAAAGCTGCTCTCTAAATTGGGTGGAGGGGAATTAGGGCTGGAGGGTACTGGAAGCCAATAGTAACAGGTGGGAGAGAGAAAAAGGGAAAAAAAATGGATAAAGTGCGTAGCTTGCTGGGCAGACTTGATGGGCCATTTGGTCTTCTTCTGCCGTCATTTCTATGTTTCTATGTAATGACAGTGTTTAGCAACAATGCATGTATTGTGTAAAACCGGGGTGGCTACTTTGTTTGTAGTGTGTTATAATGTGACAGAAAGGGTAATGAAAATTCCTCACATGTATAATCTTTACCACTTTTTGGTCAGTTCCCTTAAAGATTTTAGGACACTTTGTGCACTAATGTACAGTAACAGATAAAAACATATTGCTGAGATGATTAGCAACTGCCCTGATGGATGGAAAACTTATTGGCCACCCTCCAATTTTCAGGTATAATGGATGATTTTAATGACAGATTACAAAGTTCTAGTAATAGGTCTTCAATTTCATTTTTTAGTTCTTTCTGAATACCAGATGGCCCAGGTGATTTAATAATCTTTAGTTTGTTAATTTATCCTATTACATCTTATAGATTCACTGCAATTTGTTTCAGCACCCAAATCAACATACTTAAATATTACTTCCAGCATGAGTATCTCCCCAACAGCCTTTTTGTATAGAATTCATTTAGTCTTTCCATTATGGCCTTGTCTTCCCTAAGTGCCCTTTTTGCTCCTTCATCATTGGACTCCCTCACAGACTTCCTGCTTCCTACTGCCTACATGAAAACATTTTATTATGACTTTTTGACTATATGGAAAGCTTCTTTTCAGTTTCTCTTGTTGCCTCCCCTATAAATGTTTGCATCAAATTTGCAAATACTTACACTTTTTTCTTTTCTTTTTTTTCATTTGGATTCTTTTTCTATTTTTTGAAAGAAGTTCTTTTGGCTGCAATAGCTTCTTTTACCTCATGTTTTAACCATGCCAGTGACATTTCACCTTCCTTCTACCTTTTTTAATACATGGAATCCTCGTGGTCTGGGCTTCCAAAATGGTATTTTTAAACAATGCTCATGCCTGATGTAAGCTCCTAACTTTTTCAACTGTACCTTTTACTTTTTATCTATTTTCCTCAGTTTATCAAAATCTCCCTTTTGAAAGTTAAATGCTAGAACAGTAAGTTGCCTTAATGTCTTCCCTCTACTTATTCAGTCAAATTTGATTGTGTTATGATCAACATTGCCAAATGGCTCTACTACTGTTATATTTTACACCAAATAGAATGTTCTACAATTAGAGTCATGACTCGGGTCCTGGCTGGGTTCAGGGGGCACCACCCTAGGAGTGGCACATTACTGAAGGGCAAGGCTTGAGCTGGTTTTCCTCCTATCCAGCTCCCTTCCCCACAGGCTAGGCTCTTAGGTTCTGGGGGCCAGAAGGCCTTGGCTGCAGCGGCAATACATCATAGTGGGTGTCTATAGCTGGACAGACTGGGTGCAGATACAGACTGGAACTGGAACTGGAACAGGAATAGCAATTGAATGCATGTAAGGACTGAAACTGGAAACAAAACTGAGTACAGGTAAGGACTGGAAGTGAGTGCAAGTTTGAACAGGAACTGGAATTGAACTGAATACAGGTAAGGACTGGAACTTGAACAGGAACTGAATGCACATAAATACTGAAACTGGAAATGGAACTGAGTGTAGGTACATAAGAACATAAGAACATGCCATACTGGGTCAGACCAAGGATCCATCAAGCCCAGCATCCTGTTTCCAACAGTGGCCAATCCAGGCCATAAGAACCTGGCAAGTACCCAAAAACTAAGTCTATTTCATGCTACTGTTGCTAGTAATAGCAGTGGTTATTTTCTAAGTCAACTTAATTAATAGGAGGTAATGGACTTCTCCTCCAAGAACTTCCCCATAGGGCAGCTGTTCCATCCCCTTTATCATTTTGGTCGCCCTTCTCTGTACCTTCTCCACTGCAACTATATCTTTTTTGAGATGCGGCGACCAGAATTGTACACAGTATTCAAGATGCGGTCTCACCATGGAGCGATACAGAGGCATAATGACATATTCTGTTTATTCACCATTTCCTTTCTAATAATTCCCAAAATTCTATTTGCTTTTTTGACTGCCGCAGCACACTGACCCGCCGATTACAATGTGTTATCTACTATGACACCTAGATGTCTTTCTTGGGTGCTAGTTCCTAATATGGAACATAACATTTAGGCAGATACAGAAAAACGTGCGGGAGAGTGGGCAAGCGCCATATTGCAATACTCGTTGCAAAATGGCGCCGCCCGTATGGCCATATTGCCATACTGCAAAATGGCGCCGGCTGTATGGCCGTATGGCCGGCGCCATTTTGCATTACGGCAACAAGATTCGAGTGCAGGAGGTCGTTCCCGGACCCCCGCTGGACTTTTGGCAAGTCTTGTGGGGGTCAAGAGCCCCCCCAAGCTGGCCAAAAGTCCCTGGGGGTCCAGCGGGGGTCTGGGAGCGATCTCCTACGCTCGTGACGTCGGGGGACAGGAACCAAAATGGCGCCGGCACCATTTCTATCAAATGCACCCGTGGCCCGAGAGTGCAACATCACACCGGGACCCCCCCACTGGACCCCAGGTAATTTAAGACATTTTGGGGGGGGGTTCGGGAGGGTGGGAGATTTATTTTAAAGGGTCGGGGTGGGTTTTAGGGTTGTTTTATTGTGCCGGTTTTCCCACCCTCCCCCTTCCCCTTCCCCCTATTTACGATTTTTGACGATAAATCGGGGAAATTCCTATTATATATCGCCTCTAACGATTTTTGACGATTTAAAATATATCGGACGATATTTTAAATCGTCAAAAAACGATTCACATCCCTAATTGCCACCCAGTGGAATTCCACCTTTATGAAGCTCGAGAGGTTAGTGGAGCTGCAGACACCCTTTCATGAACTTTCTGGTACAATGGACATAGGTGTGCATAATCCCCTAGGGCATCATGATTGGTTAGTCATTAGAGATGTGCAATCATTTATCATGAATTAAGCAATTTTGGGGCACCGAACCCTGAAACGGATTTTCCCCGAACTTTGGGGAAAATCCGTTTTTCGGGTTTGTACGCGGGGAGGGGCACATTTTATTTTTTTAAATTAAAAACCACTGCAAGCATTACAATTAACATACATACAAACCCCCCCCCCCCCCATCCCAATCCCTCCCTATAATTTACTAACATCCCAGATGGTCCAGCGGGGTCCTGCGAGCAATTTGTCCCTCCGTGCCCAGCGTGCCTCCCTCGCACGAAATAGCGCCGATAGCCTCTGACCTATGTCCCTACAAGAGTTTGACCTCGATTGCTGTGCCTATCCATCCAGGCCTTATGTCCCTAGCTGGGTTTGACCTCTGTCCTCAAATGCTGTGCCTGTTTGTCCAGACCTTATGTCCCTACAAGGGTTTGACTTCGATTACTTTGTCTGTTCGTCCAGGCCTTATATCCCTACATGGGCTTGACCTCTGTCCTCGATTGCTGTGCCTGTCTGACCAGGCCTTATGTCCCTATGTGGGCTTGACCTCTGTCCTCAATTGCTGTGCCTGTTCATCCAGGCCTTATGTCCTTAGGTGGGCTTGACCATTGTCCTTGAATGCAGTGCCTGTCTGTCCAGGCCTTATGTCCCTACTAGGGGATGACCTTTGTCTTCAATTGCTGTGCCTGTTCATCCAGGCCTTATGTCCCTACAAGGGTTTGACCTCGATTGCTGTGCCTGTCTATCCAGGCCTTTTGTCCCTACTAGGGCTTGACCTCTGTCCTCGATTGCTGTGCCTGTTTGTCCAGGCCTTATCTTTCTACAAGGTTTTACCTTGATTGCTGTGCCTGTCCGTCCAAGCATTATGGCCATAGGTGAGCTTGACCACTATCCTCTATTGCTGTGCCTGTCCATCCAGGCCTTTTGTCTCTATGAGGGCTTGACCTCTGTCCTCGATTGCTGTGCATGTCCGTCCAGGCCTTATGGCCCTAGCTGGGCTTGACCTCTGTCCTCAAATGCTGTGCCTGTTTGTCCAGACCTTATGTCCCTACAAGGGTTTGACTTCGATTGCTTTGTCTGTTCATCCAGGCCTTATATCCCTACATGGGCTTGACCTCTGTCCTCGATTGCTGTGCCTGTCTGTCCAGGCCTTATGTCCCTATGTGGGCTTGACCTCTGTCCTCAATTGCTGTGCCTGTTCATCCAGGCCTTATGTCCTTAGGTGGGCTTGATCATTGTCCTTGAATGCAGTGCCTGTCTGTCCAGGCCTTATGTCCCTACTAGGGGATGACCTTTGTCTTCAATTGCTGTGCCTGTTCATCCAGGCCTTATGTCCCTACAAGGGTTTGACCTCGATTGCTGTGCCTGTCTATCCAGGCCTTTTGTCCCTACTAGGGCTTGACCTCTGTCCTCGATTGCTGTGCCTGTTTGTCCAGGCCTTATCTTTCTACAAGGTTTTACCTTGATTGCTGTGCCTGTCCATCCAAGCATTATGGCCATAGGTGAGCTTGACCACTATCCTCTATTGCTGTGCCTGTCCATCCAGTAGGGATGTGCATTCGGATTGACCGCATATGGAAAACGCAACTCAAATTTTTTTTTTTACTTATACGAGCAGATTTCCGACATAAATGAACATAGATATGTCGGATACGGCGAATCGCCATGCGCGCGCTTTCTCGCCGCCATTACCTGCGACTCGAGCTCGGAGCCCCGGATTACCTGAAAATGGCGGCGCCCGTGCGGTAACCATGCCAACCTGTCTGACCCTGTCCTGTGAGTCTCAGTGACTCACAGGAAAGGGTGGGACAGGTCGGCATGGATACCGGAACGCAGCGAATCTGCGTTCACCTTTTCAGAGAAGCACTGAATGCAGCGAATCGCGCTGTCATTCCGTGCTTCTCTGAGGATTTCCTGATGAGCCAGCAGCACTATAAAAGCAGCAGCAGCACGAGGACTGACGGACATTGTCAGCGATTCAGTGGGGAGGTGGGATCGGGATCGTGCAGGGTGGGCTTAGGCAGGCTGAGGCAGAGAAGATAGCAGAACCCGATTTGATAGACAACACAGAACAGAACCAGATTTGATAGACAACACAGAACAGATTCTTTGTTAGGGAAAAAAAAAAAAGAACATTCTTATTGAGTGAGTCTGTACATTTTATCCTGGGCAGTGCCAGGCAGGGCTGGCAGTACTCTGCCTCATATTTGCTATTTTTAAACAGACTTAAAAGCATTCTCCTTGAGTGGTTCAGTGCTGGCTGGGCAGCAGTTCCAGGGCTGGGAGTACTCTGCCTCATATCTACTTTAGTTCTATGTGCACTGCAGTGCACACAGACAGACACATTCCGTGCATTGCCAGGCAGACAGTGAGGCAGTGGGCATTGTAAACAGAGTGAACATTGCCCTTCAGCGAGTCTGTTACATTTGCTATTTTTAAACAGACTTAAAAGCATTCTCCTTGAGTGGTTCAGTGCTGGGTGGGCACTGGGCAGCAGTTCCAGGGCTGGGAATACCCTGCCTCATATATACTTTAGTTCTATGTGCACTGCAGTGCACACAGACAGACACATTCCGTGCATTGCCAGGCAGACAGTGAGGCAGTGGGCATTGTAAACAGAGTGAACATTGCCCTTCAGCGAGTCTGTTCAATTTGCTATTTTTAAACAGACTTAAAAGCATTCTCCTTGAGTGGTTCAGTGCTGGGTGGGCAGTGCCAGGGCTGGCACTGGCAGTACTCTGCCTCATATCTACTGAAAAGGAAGCTTGTTCTCTGTGCACTCACTGCACACACACAGACAGACACATTCCGTGCATTGCCAGGCAGGCAGTGAGGCAGTGGGCATTGTAAGCAGAGTGAACACATTCTCCTTCAGTGGTTCAGTGCTGGGTGGGCAGCAGTTCCAGTGCTGGGAGTACCCTGCCTCATATCTACTTTAGTTCTATGTGCACTGCAGTGCACACAGACAGACACATTCCGTGCATTGCCAGGCAGGCAGTGAGGCAGTGGGCATTGTAAACAGAGTGAACATTGCCCTTCAGCGAGTCTGTTACATTTGCTATTTTTAAACAGACTTAACCGCATTGTCCTTGAGTGGTTCAGTGCTGGGTGGGCAGCAGTTCCAGGACTGGGAGTACCCTGCCTCATATCTACTGAAAAGGAAGCTTGTTCTCTGTGCACTCACTGCACACACACAGACAGACACATTCCGTGCATTGCCAGGCAGGCAGTGGGCATAAACAGAGTGAAGATTGGCCTTAAGCGAGTCTGTTCAATTTGTTATTTTTAAACAGACTTAACCGCATTGTCCTTGAGTGGTTCAGTGCTGGGTGGGCAGCAGTTCCAGGGCTGGGAGTACCCTGCCTCATATCTACTGAAAAGGAAGCTTGTTCTCTGTGCACTCACTGCACACACACAGACAGACACATTCCGTGCATTGCCAGGCAGGCAGTGAGGCAGTGGGCATTGTAAACAGAGTGAACATTGCCCTTCAGCGAGTCTGTTACATTTGCTATTTTTAAACAGACTTAACCGCATTGTCCTTGAGTGGTTCAGTGCTGGGTGGGCAGCAGTTCCAGGGCTGGGAGTACCCTGCCTCATATCTACTGAAAAGGAAGCTTGTTCTCTGTGCACTCACTGCACACACACAGACAGACACATTCCGTGCATTGCCAGGCAGGCAGTGGGCATAAACAGAGTGAAGATTGGCCTTAAGCGAGTCTGTTCAATTTGTTATTTTTAAACAGACTTAACCGCATTGTCCTTGAGTGGTTCAGTGCTGGGTGGGCAGCAGTTCCAGGGCTGGGAGTACCCTGCCTCATATCTACTGAAAAGGAAGCTTGTTCTCTGTGCACTCACTGCACACACACAGACAGACACATTCCGTGCATTGCCAGGCAGGCAGTGGGCATAAACAGAGTGAAGATTGGCCTTAAGCGAGTCTGTTCAATTTGTTATTTTTAAACAGACTTAACCGCATTGTCCTTGAGTGGTTCAGTGCTGGGTGGGCAGCAGTTCCAGGGCTGGGAGTACCCTGCCTCATATCTACTGAAAAGGAAGCTTGTTCTCTGTGCACTCACTGCACACACACAGACAGACACATTCCGTGCATTGCCAGGCAGGCAGTGAGGCAGTGGGCATTGTAAACAGAGTGAACATTGCCCTTCAGCGAGTCTGTTACATTTGCTATTTTTAAACAGACTTAACCGCATTGTCCTTGAGTGGTTCAGTGCTGGGTGGGCAGCAGTTCCAGGGCTGGGAGTACCCTGCCTCATATCTACTGAAAAGGAAGCTTGTTCTCTGTGCACTCACTGCACACACACAGACAGACACATTCCGTGCATTGCCAGGCAGGCAGTGGGCATAAACAGAGTGAAGATTGGCCTTAAGCGAGTCTGTTCAATTTGTTATTTTTAAACAGACTTAACCGCATTGTCCTTGAGTGGTTCAGTGCTGGGTGGGCAGCAGTTCCAGGGCTGGGAGTACCCTGCCTCATATCTACTGAAAAGGAAGCTTGTTCTCTGTGCACTCACTGCACACACACAGACAGACACATTCCGTGCATTGCCAGGCAGGCAGTGGGCATAAACAGAGTGAAGATTGGCCTTAAGCGAGTCTGTTTAATTTGTTATTTTTAAACAGACTTAACCGCATTGTCCTTGAGTGGTTCAGTGCTGGGTGGGCAGCAGTTCCAGGGCTGGGAGTACCCTGCCTCATATCTACTGAAAAGGAAGCTTGTTCTCTGTGCACTCACTGCACACACACAGACAGACACATTCCGTGCATTGCCAGGCAGGCAGTGAGGCAGTGGGCATTGTAAACAGAGTGAACATTGCCCTTCAGCGAGTCTGTTACATTTGCTATTTTTAAACAGACTTAACCGCATTGTCCTTGAGTGGTTCAGTGCTGGGTGGGCAGCAGTTCCAGGGCTGGGAGTACCCTGCCTCATATCTACTGAAAAGGAAGCTTGTTCTCTGTGCACTCACTGCACACACACAGACAGACACATTCCGTGCATTGCCAGGCAGGCAGTGAGGCAGTGGGCATTGTAAACAGAGTGAACATTGCCCTTCAGCGAGTCTGTTACATTTGCTATTTTTAAACAGACTTAACCGCATTGTCCTTGAGTGGTTCAGTGCTGGGTGGGCAGCAGTTCCAGGGCTGGGAGTACCCTGCCTCATATCTACTGAAAAGGAAGCTTGTTCTCTGTGCACTCACTGCACACACACAGACAGACACATTCCGTGCATTGCCAGGCAGGCAGTGGGCATAAACAGAGTGAAGATTGGCCTTAAGCGAGTCTGTTCAATTTGTTATTTTTAAACAGACTTAACCGCATTGTCCTTGAGTGGTTCAGTGCTGGGTGGGCAGCAGTTCCAGGGCTGGGAGTACCCTGCCTCATATCTACTGAAAAGGAAGCTTGTTCTCTGTGCACTCACTGCACACACACAGACAGACACATTCCGTGCATTGCCAGGCAGGCAGTGGGCATAAACAGAGTGAAGATTGGCCTTAAGCGAGTCTGTTCAATTTGTTATTTTTAAACAGACTTAACTGCATTGTCCTTGAGTGGTTCAGTGCTGGGTGGGCAGCAGTTCCAGGGCTGGGAGTACCCTGCCTCATATCTACTGAAAAGGAAGCTTGTTCTCTGTGCACTCACTGCACACACACAGACAGACACATTCCGTGCATTGCCAGGCAGGCAGTGAGGCAGTGGGCATTGTAAACAGAGTGAACATTGCCCTTCAGCGAGTCTGTTCAATCTGCTATTTTTAAACAGACTTAACCGCATTGTCCTTGACTTGGTCCGTTCATTTTGTTATTTTAAACAGACTGAGCATTCTTCTTGAGTGGGTCTGTTAATTTAGTTATTTTAAACTGACCGAACATTATTATTGTGGGACAGTGGGCAGTGTTACCACTAGTACTCATTGACATTAAATCCATAATGTCAGGGAAAGGGAGATGCAAGTGACTTAGTGGGAATGGCAGCGGAGGCACCGCAAAAGACACCAGCGCAACACCACCAGTACAGGTAAAAAGGCAACTGTCGCAATCAAACGTCTTTGTAGGGGATGGCAGTTCCATGGCAAAAAAAAAGAAATCAGACCATGAAACGTTGCAATCGCCAGCACCTGTTTCTGGCACTGTAGTTTTGGAGGAGAGTGAAGAGGAGGCTGAGTCTAGCCAGACAAAAGTTACACACCCAAGAGCAGCCAGGGGACAGAAGTGTCCTGCAAAACTTTGCGGTGACAAGGTAGCGCTGGCACTGTTAGCTTCTGATTCAGAAGAAGAAGAATCTTCTTGGATGGGATTCTCATCAGAAACGGAAGATGTAATACCTGAGCAATCTTCGGTAGAATTGTCAGTTAGTCCTGTTTTAGCCTCCACCTCCAGAAATCTGCGGCAGGGGAGACATTCCACTGATATCGAGGAGGAGGAAGAGCTGTCAGAAGGGAGACAGAGGGTGACTGTTGCCCCCGCTGGCATTGCTTCGCCGGGTGCAGTGGGTGCACCACCCACACCCAGTAGTACCTCAACTCCAGTGCCACCATCCACCCCCAGGGCGGGAAAGAGAGGAGGATCACAAAAGAAATCTGCGATCTGGGCACATTTTAAAGTGACAGAAGACCCGCGTTATGCTCGGTGTAATTACTGTGCCAGGGATATTAGCAGAGGCAAGCAACTGGGACATCTGTCAAATTTTGGCATGGAGTATCATGTTAAGAGGCAACACCCAACAAGATTACTGCCATCTGGGGATGGTAGCATTTTCCGTCAGGGGACCCCTTCCCCTTCCAACCAGGGTGCAGTGGTAGGAAAGCAGCAGAGTCAGCCCACGCCCTCATATCCTTCTAGCAGTCAGGCGGCAGGCCAGAAACCCACTGACATGTGGGAGAAGCGACAATGCACCATGGAGGAAATGGGGTGGAGTGCGGTAACGCTATCCCGGGGTAGGAGGCAGGCAGCCGCAAAAGTAGTAACCAGGAGCATTGGGGAAATGATTGCCCTTGATGACCAGCCCCTGCAGTTAGTTGAGAATGTGGGTTTCAAACGTTTCTTGAAGGTCGTACTTCCAAATTACAAAGTCCCCTCCAGAACCACATTTAGTAGAAAGGTCATCCCCAGCCTGTACAAGCACTGTGTCAGTCGCGTGCAAGCACTGCTAGGTAAGGCAGACGGAAGAGTGCATTTCACCTGCGATATCTGGACCGCCATGAATGCTGCACACTCTTACCTCTCTCTGACAGCACACTGGTGGGACATGGCAGAGGCAGGGGCAGCCAGCAGCTCTATTACTGAACAAGCATCAGGGTGGAGGTGGGCTTTACTGAACACCCACCTGACGGACCATTCCCATACCGCTGCCAATATTCTAGCATGCATCAGAAAGATGCTGGCGAGCTGGAAAGTACACCAGCGAGACAGTAAAACGCGGGCAGGCTTTTTTGTCACAGACAACGGTGCAAACATGGTTAAGGCAATAAGCGATGGGCGGTTTAAGAACATCCGATGTTTTGCACACACTCTGCATCTGGTAGTGAAGTCAGGTTTGGGCTTGGAGTCCAAGGACAAGGAGACTGAATACCTGCGTAGGTTAATACAGAAGTGCAGGAACATAGCAGCACACTTCCACAGAAGTGTCAGGGCGGGGCAGGTTCTCCGAGAAAATCAGACTGCTTTGGATATGCCCGAGAAGCGTCTCATTCAAGACGTTCCCACCCGGTGGAATTCCACCTTTATGATGCTGGAGAGGTTATTGGAGCTGCAGACACCCCTTCATGAACTTTCTGGTACAATAGACATAGGTGTACAGAATCCCCTAGGGCATCACGATTGGTTAGTCATGAGTCAGCTGGTAAAAATCCTGCAGCCCTTCAAGGACGTCACGGAGGAGCTGAGTTCCAGAAGTTCCACCTTGGCTGACATCATCCCTATAGTGAAATTCCTGGATGACCATTTGGAAGGCATTAAACGGCAAGAGGGAATGACTGCTGAGGTGCTGCAGTGTGTGGACGTTTTGCAGCAGCAGGTGAAAGACAGATTAAGGCCTTTAACAGAGGACAGCACATACATGCTCGCCTCTGTCTGTGATCCCCGTGTGAAAGGTAAAATCGCCCTACAGACCAATTGTCTGTCATTTGTGAAGGAGCTGTTGTTAGCACAGGTCCGTGAACAGGAGCACCATAGGCGGAGACAGATTAGGCTTGAAGCACAGGTGGAAACAGCAGGCACGTCACAGAGTTGTGCTGCTGCTAGCCCTGGCAGGAGAAGGACTGTGTCAGTGACAGATACTATTACTAGTGCCTCCACCTCAACGTCAGAACGCCCAAGGCATGTTGGCCATAAAGATACATCAGTAGTGCAACAGGCGAGAGAGAAAGTAACTGGATTGAGTGACTCTCAGCCCTCCCAAGCACAGGAGGAGACAGCAGCAGAGCTGTCAGTGAAATGGTATCTCTCAGAGCCGATAGAGAATACGCAGACAGATCCGCTGGCATATTGGGCACACAAGTCCACTGTCTGGCCACACCTAGCCAAAGTGGCTGAAGGATATCTGTCATGTCCACCAACAAGTGTGCCCAGTGAACGTGTTTTTTCAATGACAGGGGATATCATGAGCCCTCACCGCTCAAGGCTTTCACCGGTCTTGATGGAAATGCTAGTGTTTTTGAAAGTAAACCTGCCAGTGCTTGGCTTTCCCGATTTTCCTTGTGAATGGCAAGATGAATAAAAGCTATTGAAAGGAGCCTTGCAGCAGTTCCAATTGCCTCCTATGCTCAAGATAATGTAAGCAGTAAGCACTGCAGCACATGTTCTTGACATGAATCGCTGTGTCTGACCGGCATCTACTGTGCAGCCCTAGTGTTCCCACAAGTGTTTTAACTCCGTTGCTGTTCCTGCCTGTACCTCCAGGCCTTGTGTCCCTAGCTGGGCAGTTCCATTTTGTTATTTTAAACAGACTGAGCATTGTCCTTCAGAGTGGGTCTGTTGATATTGCTATTTTAAACAGACTGAGCATTGACCTTCAGAGTGGGTCCGTTAATTTTCTTATTTTAAACAGACTGAGCTTTCTTCTTCAAGGCCGAAGTGGAGAAGGGTTCCATGTGAACAGCAGTTCAACATGGGTCAGCCGGTCCTAACAGATAGGCGAGCGCCGTTCGGAAGGGACGGGCGATGGCCTCCGTCGTCCTCGGCCGATCGAAAGGGAGTCGGGTTCAGATCCACGAACCCGGAGTGGTGGAGAATCGGCGCTGGGCTCTTCCCTCTTCACTCGCCGTTACTGAGGGAATCCTGGTCAGTTTCTTTTCCTATGCGACTTGTGTCCCTAGCTGGGATTGACCTCTGTCCTCCAATGATGTGCCTGTTCCTCCAGGCCTTGTGTTCCCACAAGTGTTTTAACTCCGTTGCTGTTCCTGCCTGTACCTCCAGCCATTGTGTTTCTACTGGTGTTTTAACTCCATTGCTGTGCCTGCCTGTCCCTCCAGGCCTTGTGTCCCTAGCCGGGATTGACCTCTGTCCACCAATGATGTGCCTGTTCCTCCAGGCCTTGTGTTCCCACAAGTGTTTTAACTCCGTTGCTGTTCCTGCCTGTACCTCCAGCCATTGTGTTTCTACTGGTGTTTTAACTCCATTGCTGTGCCTGCCTGTCCCTCCAGGCCTTGTGTCCCTAGCCGGGATTGACCTCTGTCCACCAATGATGTGCCTGTTCCTCCAGGCCTTGTGTCCCTAGCTGGGCAGTTCCATTTTGTTATTTTAAACAGACTGAGCATTGTCCTTCAGAGTGGGTCTGTTGATATTGCTATTTTAAACAGACTGAGCATTGACCTTCAGAGTGGGTCCGTTAATTGTGTTCTTTTAAACAGACTGAGCATAGTCCTTGAGTGGGTCCGTTAATTTTGTTCTTTTAAACAGACTGAGCATTGACCTTCAGAGTGGGTCCGTTAATTTTCTTATTTTAAACAGACTGAGCATATTCCTTGAGTGGGTCCGTTAATTTTGTTCTTTTAAACAGACTGAGCATTCTTCTTCAAGGCCGAAGTGGAGAAGGGTTCCATGTGAACAGCAGTTCAACATGGGTCAGCCGGTCCTAACAGATAGGCGAGCGCCGTTCGGAAGGGACGGGCGATGGCCTCCGTCGTCCTCGGCCGATCGAAAGGGAGTCGGGTTCAGATCCCCGAACCCGGAGTGGCGGAGATTCGGCGCTGGGCTCTTCCCTCTTCACTCGCCGTTACTGAGGGAATCCTGGTTAGTTTCTTTTCCTACGCTGCTTGTGTCCCTAGCTGGGATTGACATCTGTCCTCAAATGATGTGCCTGTTCATCCAGACCTTGTGTTCCCACGCGTATTCTTATTTCTGAGAGATTTTCCGATTCCTTTGTCATCAGCTAAAGTGCATAAGATGCGTTGATGAATAGTTTTGAAGATGACACATATGGCTTTATAGATGATACGGAAGTGGACGGGTAGCCAATGTAACTCTTTCAGAATGGGAGATATGTGGTCTCTCTTTCTTGCGCCTGTTAGTAATCGGGCTGCTGAATTTTGAACCATCTGTAGTGGTTTGGAATAGGATGAGGGCAGACCTAGCAATAGGGAACTGCAGTAGTCTAATTTCGCAAAAATGACTGCTTGGATGATCGTTCTGAAGTCTTGAGCATGGAAAAGAGGTCTTATCCTCTTCCGAACCTGGAGTTTATAGAAGCAGTCTTTGGTTGTTTTGTTGATATGTGCCTTGAAGTTTAGCCGGTTGTCTATTATCACTCCTAAGTCTGTAACTTGTGTGGTAGGTAGGTTGGTGGGAAGAGTAGTGTTGGAGATATTGTTTTCAGGAGAGATGAGTAGGATTTCTGTCTTGGATGAGTTTAAGATGAGGTGTAGGTTGTTTACTACTTGTTTGATTTCTGGTGGCATGTTTCCCAGTAGTCAAGAGTTTTAGAGTATGTGTCTTTGATATGGATGATGATTTCAATATCATCTGCGTAAAGGAAGTACTTTAGATTGAGGTCGGTAAGAAGTTGGCAGAGAGGAAGAAGATAGATATTAAATAGGGTCGGAGATAATCAAGAACCTTGAGGGACTCCTATGACAGAGTCAAATCTTGAGGATTCCTTGTTTTGGAGTTTAACTTTGTAACCTCTGTTATCGAGAAACGTTTTGAACCAGGATCGGACGGTGCCGCTGATTCCTATGGACGAAAGCTGGTTTAGGAGGATGGCGTGGTTGACCGTGTCGAACGCTGCGGAAAGGTCTAACAAGATCAATAGGAAAGAGTTTCCTTTGTCGAGGCCCATTAAGATATAATATTATATCTTACAGTTGTGGTTTGGATCATATTCTTTAGGTGAAGACGGTTGTCTATAATTACTTCCAGGTCTCTCACATGGTTGTGGGTGAGAAGGTGTTTGTGATGGATCTGAGATGGGAGGTTTTCTTGTTTGTAGGAAATGAAGAGGAGTTTAGTTTTAGAGGCATTGAGGACCAGGTTTAGACTGTTGAGGAGATTAGTGGTGGCTTCGGCTTGTAAGCTGTTGTTCCAAAGTGCGATGGCTTTCTTAATAGATTCTGTTATGGGAATAAGAATCTGAACATCGTCTGCATAGATGTAGTGAATGAGGTTAAGACTACTTAACAGTTGGCAAAGGGGAAGGAGGAAACGGCGGGGGTAACGGCAAAGCTGCTGCCAGGGGGGGCTATAACACGCGCCGCCGGAGCGGCGGGCCACCTGCCCCCCCTGGGCCTTCCCAGCCGACACGGAGCCGGTTGCGGCGCTCCGCCGCGGAGGAAATGCGCCCTGCGGCCGTCCGGGAGGCGTTCCCCGCCCCCCCGCGAAAGGGGTGGGGGATGCGCCGAAAACCCCCCCGGTCCCACCGAACCCGCCGCCGGGTTGAATCCTCCAGGCGGACTGCACGCACCCCACCCGTTTACCTCTTAACGGTTTCCCGCCCTTTTGAACTCGCTCTTGAAAGTTATTTTCAACTTTCCCTTACGTACTTATTGATTTTATTGATTTACTTTATTTTTTTTATTCCTGGACGGGGCCGGGGCCGTCCGGGAGGCGTTCCCCGCCCCCCCGCGAAAGGGGTGGGGGATGCGCCGAAACCACCCCCGGTCCCACCGAACCCGCCGGGTTCAATCCTCCAGGCGGACTGCACGCACCCCACCCGTTTACCTCTTAACGGTTTCCCGCCCTTTTGAACTCGCTCTTGAAAGTTATTTTCAACTTTCCCTTACGTACTTATTGATTTTATTGATTTACTTTATTTTTTTTATTCCTGGACGGGGCCGGGGCCGTCCGGGAGGCGTTCCCCGCCCCCCCCGCGAAAGGGGTGGGGGATGCGCCGAAACCACCCCCGGTCCCACCGAACCCGCCGGGTTCAATCCTCCAGGTGGACTGCACGCACCTCACCCGTTTAACTCTTAACGGTTTCCCGCCCTTTTGAACTCGCTCTTGAAAGTTGTTTTCAACTTTCCCTTACGTACTTATTGATTTTATATATTTACTTTATTTTTTTATTCCTGGACGGGGCCGGGCCGTCCGGGAGGCGTTCCCCGCCCCCCCCGCGAAAGGGGTGGGGGATGCGCCGAAACCACCCCCGGTCCCACCGAACCCGCCGGGTTCAATCCTCCAGGTGGACTGCACGCACCTCACCCGTTTAACTCTTAACGGTTTCCCGCCCTTTTGAACTCGCTCTTGAAAGTTGTTTTCAACTTTCCCTTACGTACTTATTGATTTTATATATTTACTTTATTTTTTTATTCCTGGACGGGGCCGGGGCCGTCCGGGAGGCGTTCCCCGCCCCCCCGCGAAAGGGGTGGGGGATGCGCCGAAACCACCCCCGGTCCCACCGAACCCGCCGGGTTCAATCCTCCAGGTGGACTGCACGCACCTCACCCGTTTAACTCTTAACGGTTTCCCGCCCTTTTGAACTCGCTCTTGAAAGTTGTTTTCAACTTTCCCTTACGTACTTATTGATTTTATTGCTTTACTTTATTTTTTTTATTCCTGGACGGGGCCGGGGCCGTCCGGGAGGCGTTCCCCGCCCCCCCGCGAAAGGGGTGGGGGATGCGCCGAAACCACCCCCGGTCCCACCGAACCCGCCGGGTTCAATCCTCCAGGTGGACTGCACGCACCTCACCCGTTTAACTCTTAACGGTTTCCCGCCCTTTTGAACTCGCTCTTGAAAGTTGTTTTCAACTTTCCCTTACGTACTTATTGATTTTATATATTTACTTTATTTTTTTATTCCTGGATGGGGCCGGGGCCGTCCGGGAGGCGTTCCCCGCCCCCCCGCGAAAGGGGTGGGGGATGCGCCGAAACCACCCCCGGTCCCACCGAACCCGCCGGGTTCAATCCTCCAGGTGGACTGCACGCACCTCACCCGTTTAACTCTTAACGGTTTCCCGCCCTTTTGAACTCGCTCTTGAAAGTTGTTTTCAACTTTCCCTTACGTACTTATTGATTTTATATATTTACTTTATTTTTTTATTCCTGGACGGGGCCGGGGCCGCGGACTGCACGCACCTCACCCGTTTAACTCTTAACGGTTTCCCGCCCTTTTGAACTCGCTCTTGAAAGTTGTTTTCAACTTTCCCTTACGTACTTATTGATTTTATATATTTACTTTATTTTTTTATTCCTGGACGGGGCCGGGGCCGTCCGGGAGGCGTTCCCCGCCCCCCCGCGAAAGGGGTGGGGGATGCGCCGAAACCACCCCCGGTCCCACCGAACCCGCCGGGTTCAATCCTCCAGGTGGACTGCACGCACCTCACCCGTTTAACTCTTAACGGTTTCCCGCCCTTTTGAACTCGCTCTTGAAAGTTGTTTTCAACTTTCCCTTACGTACTTATTGATTTTATTGATTAACTTTATTTTTTTTATTCCTGGACGGGGCCGGGGCCGCGGACTGCACGCACCCCACCCGTTTACCTCTTAACGGTTTCCCGCCCTTTTGAACTCGCTCTTGAAAGTTTTTTTCAACTTTCCCTTACGTACTTATTGATTTTATTTATTTATTTTATTTATTTATACCGGCATTGCATCCGCTGTAGGCTTCCCTGGTCGGTCTTGTGCATTTGAATAAACGGAGAGGAATTTGTAGGTCGATTATGGTGTGTTGGTGAATGATTTTTTATATCAAGGTGATGGATTTGTAAATGACTCTGAACTGAATTGGTAACCAGTGGAGGTCTTTTAGGACTGGGGAAATGTGGCCTCCTTTCCTAGTGTTTGTTAGTAGACGGGCTGCTGCGTTTTCAACCATTTGGAGTGGTTTCGTGTATGAGGAAGGGAGTCCAAGTAATGTAGAGTTGCAGTAGTAGAAAATGAGGGCTTGGAGGATGGTTCTGAAGTGTTTGGCGTGGAAGAGTGGTCTTATCCTTTTTTAAACTTGCAGTTTATAGAAGCAGTCTTTGGTGGTTTTATTGGGGGGCCACTACCGGCCTAACACCGTCCGCCGGCTGATCCTCCATCAGAAGGACTTGGGCCCCCGAGCGGCGCTGGGGAGCCGGTCTTCCGTATGCCACATTTCCCGCGCCCGCCGGACAGGCGGGGATTCGGCGCTGGGCTCTTCCCTCTTCACTCACCGTTACTGAGGGAATCCTGGTTAGTTTATTTTCCTCCACAGCTTGTGTCCCTAGGTGGTCCCTGCGGGTCGGTACGGCAAGAGCGGTATTCAAACAGCAAGCACTGGGGTATGAAAATACAGACCCCTGTGTACTTACTTGGTAGAGGTTTTGCTAGGAGTAAGAATTTGTTGAGGATAATGTCAGTTTCTTAATAAGATCTCATGCTTTGACTGTTGAGGAGATTAGTGATGGCTTGTAAGCTGTTGTTCCAAAGTGCGATGGCTTTGTTAATAGATTCTGTTATGGGAATAAGAATCTGAACATCGTCTGCATAGATGTAGTGAATGAGGTTAAGACTAGTTAACAGTTGGCAAAGGGGAAGGAGGAAACGGCGGGGGAAACGGCGAAGCTGCTGCCAGGGGGGGCTATAACACGCGCCGGAGCCGGTATTTACCCTTAGATGGAGTTTATCACCCACTTTGGCCTGCATTCCCAAACAAACAGACTACGAGAAAACCCGGTCCCGGAGCACCGGGGGCCGCTACCGGCCTAACACCGTCCGCAGGCTGAGGCTTGATGAGAAGGACTTGGGCCCCCGAGCGGCGCCAGAGAGGCGATCTTCCGTACGCCACATTTCCCGCGCCCGCCGGACGAGCGGGGATTCGGCGCTGGGCTCTTCCCTCTTCACTCGCCGTTACGGAGGGAATCCTGGTTAGTTTCTTTTCCTCCGCGGCTTGTGTCCATAGGTGGGATTGACCTCTGTCCTAGAATGATGTGCCTCTTCATCCAGGCCTAGTGTTCCTACTGGTGTTTTAAGTCCATTGCTGTGCCTGCCTGTTCATCCAGATCTTGTGTTCCCACACGTATTATTATTTCTGAGAGATCTTCCAATTCCTTTGTCATTTTCTGAAGTGCATAAGTAGGGTAGCTAAATGAGGAGAATATTGGAGGGGCGAAGTTCCATATTCAAAGCTGAGTAGCTGTACTTATCTAGTGAAAGTTTGAAGGATCAGGGAAGGCTTGTAAGAATAGCCAAGTTTGTTAATAGATTCTGTTATGGGAATAAGAATCTGAACATCGTCTGCATAGATGTAGTGAATGAGGTTAAGACAAGTTAACAGTTGCCAAAGGGGAAGGAGGAAACGCCGGGAGGGGGGGCTATAACACGCGCCGCCGGAGCAGCGGGCCACCTGCCCCCCCTGGGCCTTCCCAGCTGACCCGTTGCCGGTCGCGGCGCACCGCCGCGGAGGAAATGCGCCCTGCGGGGGCCGGGGCCGTCCGGGAGGCGTTCCCCGCCCCTCCCCCACCCCCCGCGAAAGGGGTGGGGGTGGGGGATCCGCCGAAACCCCGGTCCGACCGAACCCGCCGGGTTGAATCCTGCGGGCGGACTGCACGGACCCCACCCATTTACCTCTTTACAATTTCACGCCCTCTTGAACTCCCTCTTCAAAGTTGTTTTCAACTTTCCCTTGCGGTACTTACTTATTTATTTTATTTATTTAAGGTTTTTTTATAACGGCATTCATGAAATCGTTCACATGATGTCGCTTTACAGAAAACAGGGGTGCAAAGAAAACAACCTATAACATAAATACACGTGGTGAAGAGATGCAGTTACAATTAACTGGGGCTATGAACTGGGAGTGTAAGAAATAAAGAGGGATAGAGGAGGTTAATTATATACATGTGTAGAATATAAAAATATACAAGAGTACATTACAAATATGGCGTCCAATATATACAGCTTCTGAGCTGAGAATTTATTGATGGTGTGTGTTAGGTGCAGTTCGGGAAGGCTTGCCTGAAAAGCCATGTCTTGAGTCTTTTCCGAAAGGTTAGGAGGCAAGGTTCATTTCTGAGATCTGGGGGGATGGAGTTCCATAACGGTGGACCTGCTGTGGAAAGGGCTCATTCTCTAAAGGTGCTGTGATAAGTGGTTTTGGAGGGTGGAACAAGGAGGCATCCTCTGTAGGCTTCCCTGGTCGGTCTTGTGCATTTGTATAAACGGAGAGGAATTTGTAGGTCGATTATGGTGTGTTGGTGAAAGATTTTGTATATCAAGGTGATGGATTTGTAAATGACTCTGAACTGAATTGGTAACCAGTGGAGGTCTTTTAGGACTGGGGAAATGTGGTCTCTTTTCCTAGTGTTTGTTAGTAGACGGGCTGCTGCGTTTTGAACCATTTGGAGTGGTTTTGTGTATGAGGAAGGGAGTCCAAGAAATGTAGAGTTGCAGTAGTCTAATTTGGAGAAAATGAGGGCTTGGAGGATCCTGGTTAGTGTCTTTTCCTCCGCGGCTTGTGTCCCTAGCTGGGATCGACCTCTGTGCTCGACTGCTGCGCCTCTTCATCCCGGCCTTGTGTTCCCACAAGTGTTTTAACTCCGTTGCTGTGCCCGTTCCTGCAGGCCTTGTGTTCCTCTGGGGATAGGGAAATACATACAGTAACTGAGTGTAAGCAAGTATGATTTGCATTGAATACAAGAATGTCAGTATATAAAAATGACAAATAAATATAAAAATAAATGAAGTGCTATAAACTTTTTAAAAAAAGAATATAAATCCATAAAAAAAAAATTGTACTATCCGAGTATCAGTGTTCATCCATGTTCCTACTGGTGTTTTAACTCCATTGCTGTGCCTGCCTGTTCATCCAGGCCTTGTGTTCCCACAGGTGTTTTAACTCAGTGGCGGTGCCTGTTCATCCAGGCCTTGTGTTCCTCTGGGGATAGGGAAATACTTACAGTACCTGAGTGTAATCAAGTATGACATGCTAGAAACGTTTTCGAATAAGAATATAAATACATTAAAAAAACACATAATTACTATCCGAGTATCCATGTTCATCCAGGCCTTGTGTTCCCACAGGTGTTTTAACTCAGTTGCTGTGCCCATTCTTCCGGGCCTTGTGTTCCCACAGGTGTTTTAACTCAGTGGCGGTGCCTGTTCATCCAGGCCTTGTGTTCCCACAGGTGTTTTAACTCAGTGGCTGTGCCTGTTCATCCAGGCCTTGTGTTCCCACAAGTGTTTTAACCTGGTTGCTGTGCCTGTTCATCCAGGCCTTGTGTTCCCACAAGTGTTTTAACCTGGTTGCTGTGCCTGTTCATGCAGGCCTTGTGTCCCTAGCTGGAATTGACCTCTGTCCTCGAATGATGTACCTGTTCATCCAGGCCTTGTGTTCCCACACGTATTCTTATTTGTGAGAGATCCTAGGCTCCAATTCGTTTGTCATCAGCTGAAGTGCGTAAGTACAGTCTGAATTCACTAGACGCCAACGGAATTCACTAGACGCCAACGATATTCACTGGACGCCAATGTAAACACCGGGTACACACAACTCTAGGGGTGGACCCGTTCCAGGGAGTCCTTCCCTGAACAAGCATGAGGGTGGAGGTGGGCTTTACTGCACACCCACCTGACGGACCATGCCCATACCGCTGCCAATATTCTAGCATGCATCAGAAAGATGCTGGCGAGCTACCAGTGTTTTAACCTAGTTCCTGTGCCTGTTCATGCAGGCCTTGTGTCCCTAGCTGGGATTGACCTCTGTCCTCGAAGGAAGTGCCTGTTCATCCAGGCCTTGTGTTCCTACTGCTGTTTTAACTCCATTGCTGTGCCTGCCTGTTCATCCAGACCTTGTGTTCCCACACGTATTCTTATTTCTGAGAGATCCTCCAATTCCTTTGTCATCTGCTGAAGTGCGTAAGTACCGTCTGAATTCACTAGACGCCAACGGAATTCACTAGACGCCAACGATATTCACTGGACGCCAATGTAAACACCGGGTACACACAACTCTAGGGGTGGACCCTTTCCAGGGAGTACTTCCCTGCACAAAGGAAAGGGAACTCTCTCCTGGGCCAATTGATAAGAAAACCACAATTCTGCAGCCAAAAATAGGCTGGAAATCCTTCCCCCATTGACTTTAATGGGCGACATATGTACATATACCCAACTCATTGGATTTTTTTTATGTCCATATTGGCCGCAAGTGGGACCCCCTTTCGGACATAAGAAATATGAACATAAAATTTTGCTCTGCACATCCCTACCATCCAGGCCTTTTGTCTCTATGAGGGCTTGACCTCTGTCCTCGATTGCTGTGCATGTCCGTCCAGGCCTTATGGCCCTAAATGGGCTTGACCTCTGTCCTCAAATGCTGTGCCTGTTTATCCAGGCCGTATGTCCCTAGGTGGGCTTGACCTGTGTCCTCGATTGTTGTACCTGTTCATCCAGTCCTTATGTCCCTAGGTGGGCTTGACCACTGTCTTCGATTGCTGTGCCTGTCCAAACCCTATGGCCTTATGTCCCTATGAGGGACATAAGGCCCTATGAGGCCTTATGTCCCTCATAGGGACATAAGGCCTCATAGGGCCTTATGTCCCTATGAGGGCTTGACCTCTGTCCTCGATTGCTCTGCATGTCCGTCCAGGCCTTATGGCCCTAGGTGGGCTTGACCTCTGTCCTCAAATGCTGTGCCTGTTCATCCAGGCTGTATGTCCCTATGTGGGCTTGACCTGTGTCCTCGATTGCTGTACCTGTTCATCCAGTCCTTATGTCCCTAGGTGGGCTTGAACACTGTCTTCAATTGCTGTGCCTGTCTATCCAGGCCTAATATCCCTACATCAGCTTGACCTCTGTCCTCGATTGCTGGGCTGTTCGTCCAGGCCTTATGTCCCTACGTGGGCTTGACCTCTGTCCTCTATTGCTGTGCCTGTCTTCTAGGCCTTATGTCTCTAGGTGGGCTTGACTTCTGTCCTCGTATTGATGTGCCTGTTTGTCCAGGCCTTATGTTTCTACAAGGGTTTGACCTCGATTGCTGTGCCTGTCTATCCAGGCCTTTTGTCCCTACTAGGGCTTGACCTCTGTCCTCGATTGCTGTGCCTGTTTGTCCAGGCCTTATCTTTCTACAAGGTTTTACCTTGATTGCTGTGCCTGTCCGTCCAAGCATTATGGCCATAGGTGAGCTTGACCACTATCCTCTATTGCTGTGCCTGTACATCCAGGCCTTTTGTCTCTATGAGGGCTTGACCTCTGTCCTCGATTGCTGTGCATGTCCGTCCAGGCCTTATGGCCCTAAGTGGGCTTGACCTCTGTCCTCAAATGCTGTGCCTGTTTATCCAGGCCGTATGTCCCTAGGTGGGCTTGACCTGTGTCCTCGATTGTTGTACCTGTTCATCCAGTCCTTATGTCCCTAGGTGGGCTTGACCACTGTCTTCGATTGCTGTGCCTGTCCATCCCCTATGGCCTTATGTCCCTATGAGGGACATAAGGCCCTATGAGGCCTTATGTCCCTCATAGGGACATAAGGCCTCATAGGGGCCTTATGTCCTCTATCGCTGTGCCTGTCCATCCAGGCCTTATGTCCCTATGAGGGCTTGACCTCTGTCCTCGATTGCTGTGCATGTCCATCCAGGCCTTATGGCCTAGGTGGGCTTGACCTCTGTCCTCGATTGCTGTGCCTGTCCATCCAGGCCTAATATCCATACGTGGGCTTGACCTCTGTCCTCGATTGCTGGGCTGTTCGTCCAGGCCTTATGTCCCTAGGTGGGCTTGACCTCTGTCCTCGTATTGCTGTGCCTTTACATCCAGGCCTTGTGTCCCTAGGTGGGCTTGACCTCTGTCCTCGATTGCTGTGCCTGTCCATCCAGGCCTTATGTCCCTATGTGTGCTTGACTTCTTTGCTCAATTGCTGTGCCTGTTCGTCCAGGCCTTATGTCCCTATGAGGGCTTGACCTCTGTCCTCGATTGCTGTGCATGTCCATCCAGGCCTTATGGCCTAGGTGGGCTTGACCTCTGTCCTCGATTGCTGTAACTGTCCATCCTGGCTTTATGTCCCTACAAGGGCTTGACCTCTGTCCTCAATTGCTGTGCCTGTCCATCCAGGTTTATGTCTTTAGGTTGGCTTGACCTCTGTCCTCGATTACTGTGCCTGGTCATCCAAGCCTTATGTCCCTAGGTGGGCTTGACCTCTGTCCTCATATTGGTGTGCCTTTCCGTCCAGGCCTTGTATCCAGTCTTAACGGCTGAACCTTCATTGCCATGGGAAACCTCAGCCTCTGGCAATTCAAATTATTAATCCTTCACAGCATGGATCCTTAAATAAAACAGTTTTCTTTAGTTTCAGGGCAGAGAAGAGAACTTCCTCCATCTTGCTTATGAAGTCATGATCTGTTTGCAAATGCTTAAATCCTAACAATTTGTACCATTATACAGTCTAGGGGCCAACCCATTCCAAGGAAGCCCTTTCCTTCTCAAAGAAAGGCAACTCACCCTATCTCTTAGCACCTGTTGACCCATGTTCAGAACGAGAAAATATCTCCAAGGTACTTAGACTGTGGCAAACACAGTGAGACCATGCTGACAGTGAGACCCTACTCCAGGTCACCACGCTTTGAAGGCTCGTGCTCCACTCTAGGGGCCAACCCATTCCAAGGAAGCCCTTTCCTGATCAAAGAAAGGGAACGCTCCCCAGTGTTGCAGCCTATCTCTTAGCACTGGTTGACCCATGTTGACCCTCTGTTCACATGGTGCCCTACTCCAGGTCACCATGCTTTGAATGCGCGTGCTTCACTCTAGGGGCCATCCCATTCCTGGAAGCCCTTTCCTGCTCAAAGGAAAGGGAACTCTCTCTGGGTTTAGCCAGCCTGTATCTACCCTCTGACCTATGTTGAACCGCTGTTTACATGGAAACCTCCTCCACCTCGCCCTTGAAAATTTTCATTTTTATATCTGCTATCTCCACCAGATTTTAAAAGACCAGCGAGAGCTCACTAGATGCCAACGGAAACACTCCACTCTAGAGGCAAACCCATTCTAGGGAGCCCTTTCCTACACAATGGAAAGGGAACTCTCCCCGGGTGTAGCCAGCCTGTATCTACCCTCTGCTTCTATGCCTTGCTGCTATAAACCAGATGACTCACTTAACTCCTTGTGGTGTTCTTTCCACTATCATTGTTCCTCATTGTGTTGGTGCTAGTCGTTCTGCTTGCTATGTTCCCCCTTCATTGTGCTGAAAGATGTTGATGCCACTTGTCTTGCCGCTTTGCCTGTCGTGCTGCCTTCGAGGGTTCATGCATCTCTTATCAGTGCTCACTCTCTTTTGAAGCTGTGGTGTGTTTTTGACACTCTCGCTGATGCTTTGCACCTCTATTAAAACACTCTTCTTTCCACTCCTGGTACCCCTTTGCCCCTTTAAAGTACCTTAGGCTATTCATGCCACTTTGGTGCCACTTTGCCACAGTCTAAGTACCTTGGAGCTCTTTGGTTGTTCTGATGATTGCTGCTTAGAAGTTTCATCAAAATTGAGAATAAAACCCCAATTCTGTAGCGAAAAATAGGCTGCAAATACGTCCCCCATTGACTTTAAAGGGAACCGTAAATCGAATGCATGTATCAATGTATCAGGGTCTCCACTTAATGAATGCAACGTATTTGCCTGCCGACGAATACGAATACCGAATTGGACAAATCCATACCCTCTGCACATCCCTATTGGCCAGTGTTGGAAACAGGATGCTGGGCTTGATGGACCCTTGGTCTGACCCAGTATGGCTCTGTATTTGCCCTGTGGTCTGTATCACAGTCAGACTAAGAAAATAATAACACTGACTATGTCTTTTGTGAAATAATGAGGAGCTGTATAACAAATAACAAATAAAACAAAATACATATAATATCAGCACAATAAGCAAAAGTAATTGCCCCAACTAAAAGGATATAATTATATACAAAAATCTAGCAGAAGCTGTCACCTTTCCTGAAAAGGTTGTCTCCTTGGCCCCCCAGATGGGTGAATCAGTCAAGCAAGTTCTCCTTTGGATACAGATCAATGATGGAGATCCGTATCATCAGTTCTTTGCGGGGAATCTGGCTAGAGTTTGAGGTACTGGGAATTTTATGCCCCTTGGGATAGGTCATGCACTGCCTAGACTTCTTTGTGTAGCCTTTCCTGATATATTGCCAAACTACAGATAAGAAAATCTTTCTGCATATATACTCTAAAATGGTTGACTTCTTGTTTTTTGTCCACTGCTTATAATCACCATATTCCATTCCTTTCCTTCCTGGGCAATTGCCAGGTGTTTGACCTTTAAACTTACAGGCTTCTTTGTGTGAAGAGGGCCAATGGGGAATCTGTGAAGGGGAGAAGGCAGGGGAATCTGTGAAGGCAGGGGTATTTTGTGAAGGGAGGCCATGGGCTACGTCTAGCAGAAGCAGGGGGAAAAGGGATGGTGACTGCCTGTGTGCATACTGACCTTGTAAGTATGAAGCAAATCTGTTTCTTAGTGATACAAAACTATAACTATATGACAGTATTATTCTCTCATAAAAGACATAATTATACACACAGATACACCAAGCCTATGCAATAAACTATAGCATGCATGCTAAAGCCATCTTGTGCACACAAAAAATATTGTGCTATGCAGAAATTACTTACCATGCAAGGTAAAAGGATCTGAAAACACATTAGCATGAGTATACAAAAATTTGCATGTCTATTAATGGAAATGAAAGAACATCATATGCAACTGTCTACTGAGCTCATACTAAATCTTGTGATATGCTCATCCCCCACTCTATTTAGTAACCGTGAACTAACTAGATAATATTTACAAGTTGTTAGGACCTGGTGTTAACTTAATAACATAGGCATGTTATAGTTAGTGCCCAGTTGTCCTTTGGAGTAATTTTGTATCAGCCCTTATAAGTCAGAAAATATGCACAATGTTCTGCATGGGAACAGATGTAAATGTTCACACATACATTTATGTGCATACTTTTTTTTAAGTATACATTTGAATGGTTACCCCACCCTATTATTTCAAGATAGGTAAAATTTCTTTTGTACATACATTTAATTATACAACTCCTGGGGTAATTTTCAAAAAGGCCTACTGTTTATAAACATGTAAAATGGAATTTTATGCATGTATATGTTTTTGAAAATTCAGTTCATACTTTTGAAAACCCAAATGTATTCACATAGGTCCAATCCCCTCCCTACGCTGTCCCTGGGAACACCTCCAGTTAAACTTATGCAAATAAAGGATATACGTGCTCAAGGTTACCTACATATCAGGTGGGCAATTTAAAAACAAGCCATTTCTATGAGTAAAGCACTGTTTTACCATGGAAATGCCTTTGAAAATTACCCTCTTAAAATCCCTTCTTGTTTACTCCTGATATCTTTTATTATATCTCTCAGTTTACAGAAAAATAAACTATTTCTAAATTTAAGCCACTTTCTTAAGAAATATTTTTCCTACTTTAGTCAGAAAGTGAACCTTCTTGTGGCCCTGGATTATTCTTTTACTTATTTAATATCCAAGCTAATAAAAGTTACCCTATTTACTAGGGATGTGAATCGTTTTTGAACGATTAAAATATCGTCAGATAATTTTAAAATCATCCAAAATCGTTAGATACACGACACAATACAAATGCCCCGGATTTATCGTCAGGGGCATTTGTATTGTATAGTTAAATAGGGCGTGGGAAAACCGGCACACCAAAAAAACCCTAAAACCCACCCGAACCTTTAAAACAAATCCCCCACCCTCCCGAACCCCCCGCAAAATGTTTTAAATTACCTGGGGTCCGGTGGGGGGGGTCCCGACGCGATCTCCTCCCGCTCTCTGGCCAACGCTGCGTTGAGAAATGGCGCCGGTGGCCCTAGCTTTGTTGGGCAAGTTACGCCTGCTTGAAGCAGGCGTAACTTGTGCGCGCCGTCCCGGCATCCCCCGGCACAGACCGCAGTGCCGGGGGATTTGGGACCGCCCTCCCGGCCCGCCCCCGAACCGTCACCACTTCCCAGGACCCACCCCGGACCGCCCTTGCCACTGGACATGCCCCCGGACACGCCCCCTCCCGTCCCTTTTAGGAAGCCCCAGGACTTACGCACGTTCCGGGGCTTTGTGTGCGCCGGCGGCCTATGCAAAATAGGCGTGCCGGCACGCGAGTGCCCTGCGCCCGTAAATCCGGGAGGATTTACCCGCGCAGGGGTTTTAAAATCTACCCCACAGTGTTTTTTTTTTTCGTCCGGCCCGATCGTGGTTTTGTTTATCGGCTGAGCCCGAGCCGATAAACAAAAAACCCACCACAACCCTTTATGTGAGGGAGCACTGGATGGCCGGCACCCTCTTTAAAATGGCGCAGGCTATCCAGTGCTCCTACCATGTGACAGGGGCCGGCCAATGGCACGGATACCCTATCACATGGTAAGGGCAAAGGGCCATCGGCGCCATTTTGATTAGTGGCAGCCGACGGCCCGGGAGCGGGAGATCGCTCCCGGGACCCCCACTGGACCACCAGGTACCTGTAAAATGTTTTTGGGAGGGTTGGGAGGGTGGGGGAAGCTAAGGGATTAGTTTTAAAGGGTCGGGGAGGGTTTAGGGTTTATTTTTGTGTGCCGTTTTTCCCGCTCTCCCCAAAGCGATAAGAGAACCCCCACGAACAATATCGTGGGGTTTTCCTATCGTTTTGGGGGATCCCCTGATTTCTGATTTCACATCCCTATACGACATAGCCAGGTGGAAAGCACAGAGTCAAGAATTGTTGGTAGAGGAGAAGGGTACACATAGGAGTGACGTCCAATGGGCAGAGTGCACAATGTGTAGAGAGAGATAAGAGAGGAGAGGTAGTGAGGTGCTGTAGAGTGAAGGCATTTGTAGGTGAGAAAGAGGGGCAAGAACTGTATATGAGAATGGATAGGCAGTTAATGCAGTGACTTCAGAAGAGGGGTTATGTGAGCATAGCGACTTTGGTGAAAGATAAGTCAATGCTGAGAAATTAGGACAGATTGCAGTGGAGAGAGATGACTTGCCAGGAGATCTGTGAGGAACAGGTTGCAATAGACTCAGCAGGAGGAGATGAGAGAATGGATAATTATTTGTATTTACTCTATTTGATTTTAAAAAATGCTTTCTTAAAAAGGAACTAATCTTAAAGTGAAATAGCTGTAGGTCCTGTTTTTCTCCACTCAGTAAAGAATCTAGATGTTTCCTGAGAATTCTCTTTATCGACACCTGATTGGGTTACTTGGCCACTGGCCAGATCTTGAGTTCTCCAACCAACCAGAAGGTTGCATTATTACTTTGTCAATACAAACTATTTTCTTAGTTGAATGATAGCCAATCCGTGAGCTGGGTCAAGGAGGCAGCATTTTCTCCTAGTAAATAAAGAAGCTGAGGCAAGCTCTGGAGAGATGCTTCAGGCTGCTGCTCTTGCTTTGGCCTTTTAGCAGTGACTCTTATTACTGTTGCTCACTGAGCACTGTAGCTTTAGGAAATCTACCCAGTATTTTTCAGAAACAGGTAAAGTATTATTTAATTAAACAAACCAGAAACCACTGAAGCAAAATTTGTAAAGGCTGGGTGAGCATTCATTGTACATTCTCTCATTTCCTCCTGCTGCAATACTATTAGAAATTAAGTAATCTGTAATTATTCTGCTGTTTCTTTTTCTTTTTACACATTCCCAGGTATTTGAACAAAGAATCATAGGTCCTAGGAAAGGAATCAACTGTCACATCACAGACTGTAAAATCTCTAGAACAGTAAGAGATGTGTTTCTCTTTTTGTGTGTCTATATTTGTAGTCACATATATTTTGACTAGTGAGAAAAATGTTCCGATTAGAGCAAAAAAGATAAATATATTTGATATTTGGGCGTTTAACTAAGCATTTAAAAGGTTCAGACTGGAAAAAATGCCCATGATATTTGTTGAAGTTATAGTTAAGCTCTGAAAAGAAAGGAACTAGGACAAAGCAAAAACCACACGTGCTACATGTAGACTGGACATTACATCTGTACATTGGAAAAACTACTGAAAAATATTTACTGTATTTCCGGGTGATTTTTTCAGTGATTTCAGTGACTGTAACTTTATACAACAGTGCAACTTATATACTGTCACAATCCCTCTCTCTCTCTCTCAGCCTGTGCTGTTAACCTCGTTGTACAAACAGGTATCAAAAGGTGTGTCTTAAACAAAGGTGCGACTTATCTACCAACCTTTTCAAAATGGCAATTTATAGGGGTGCGACTTATACATTTGTGTGACTTATACACCAGAAAATATAGTATTCATTTTCACTAGATATATTCCATGAACTCAGAGCAATTCCTAAAGCTCTGAGGTTATGAAATATATTTAGTGGAAATGAATAAAAATTTGCTTTATCATATTGTGATATGATAAAGTGAATGCATAGTCACATGCTACAACATTTTGCATATATGAATTCCTTGGTATATGTGTATTATTCATATGAAATGTTATTGAAATTGCATTGGTTGAAAATGTAAACATTCTGAATGAATTGTTTGTTTACAGTATGGAAAATATTTTTCCAATTAAGTTTGTCCCACATTAATGTCTTAAACATTACAAGCAAAATGATATAGAATTTTTTGCGAAGTTTGTTAGAAATTTCTACAAATTACTTACTTGTTAATATACAATCTTTAAAAAAATTACTTATGTGTGAATATTTGAATAAAAAATATAAAAGATGAATGGAAATTAGAAAATTCCTGCTTTCAGCCAACTTACAACATTTTAAAACGACTTCCTGTTTTATCACCATTAAACAAATTCAAAAAGCATAGTTATACATTATTAAATGATATCAGATTTTTCTAATCAGCTCAAGTAGATGTTTTATGAAACATAACTGACTATGGATTTTTTTGTATTTCCTTAATTTTTGTTTAGGACTTTTACTGGCATGTATACTACAGCTTTTTTTTTTTACTTCAAAATGTTTTTATTATTAAGAGAAAGAGACATAACTTTGCAGCACAAACAAAGAAGGTATTGGGCAGGAATCCCTCCCACTCGTCATATAACAAATAGGCCAAGCTATGCAGAATTATAACATCAGAACTATGCACAATTTCCATTTTCATTTTCTCCCCCCTCCCCCCCCCACACACATTTCCTCCTGGCCCACCCTCCCACCCACCCAGTTTACAAGCTGTTCATTTATTTATTTATTTATTTATTTAAAACCTTTTCTGTACCGTCGTTAAGTTAAATAACCATCACAATGGTTTACAGCAGGACACGATAAAGAGAAATATGGGTGGTGTAGATTACAAATTACTCATGTGCCATCATAGTAAGGTAACAATTTAAAATAATAAACTATGGGGTAGATTTTCAAAAACGGCGCGTTCGTGTACTTTTGTTGGCGCTCCAGGCGCCAACAAAAGTACGCGGGATTTTAGTAGATACGCACGCAGCCGCGCGTATCCGCTAAAATCCTGGATCGGCGCGCGCAAGGCTGCCTATTCCGTATAGCCGGCGTGCGCCGAGCCACGCAGCCTGCCGCTGTTCCCTCCAAGGCCGCTCCGAAATCGGAGCGGCCTCGGAGGGAATTCGCTAATGCCCTCCCCTCACCTTCCCTTGCCTTCCTCTACCTAACCCACCTCCCCGGCCCTGTCTAAACCCCCCCACTACCTTTGTTGGGGGATTTACGCCTCCCAGAGGGAGAAGTAAATCCCCGCGCACCAGCGGGCTGCTGGCGCGCCTAGACGCGGCCCAGGGGCGGTTCCGGAGGGCGCGGCCATGCCCCCGGACCGCCCCGGGCCGAAACCACGCCCCCGGGCCCGCCCCCGAAACGCCGCGTCCCTCCCCGAAAATGGCGCGCCGCTCGGCCCCGCCCCCGAAACGCCCCCTCGGAAAACCCCGGGACTTACGCGAGTCCCGGGGCTCTGCGCGCGCAGGTAGGCCTATTGAACATAGGCGCACCGGCACGCAGGGCCCTGCTCGCGTAAATCCGGGCGGATTTACGTGAGCAGGGCTCTTAAAATCCGCCCCTAAGTGTGTAAGTTAAACCTTATTGTTAAGAACAAATTAGGCAGTTTGATTTTAACATTAATATGCTTATGTAGGTTACTAATAACTTCTAGCTTGGTGCATCCTTATCTATCAACTATTTTTCTCCTTTTCTTTATCTTTATAAAATGCTTGTTTAAAAAGCCAGGTTTTCAGATTAGTTTTGAATAATTTCTGTTCATATGTTTATTTTGTCTCAGTTGTTACCCTGTTCGATGTAAACCGATCTGATATGGTTATCACCATGAAGTTCAGTATAGAAAAAGTGTTAAATAAATAAATAAATAAATAGTCTTATTTTGAGTGGCATGGTGTTCCAGAGTACGGAACCAGCCAGTGACAGTGCTCTTTCACTTACTTGCATGAGATGTGCTGATTTGACAGAGGGGACAGTTAGTAGAGCTTTATTTGCAGATCTCAGATTTCTTTGTGGTACGTGCATGCGCAGTGCCGTGTTAAGCCAGTCAGCTTTTTCATCGTGGATTAGTTTATGGATTATACAAAGTGCTTTATATTGTATTCTTTGTTCAAGTGAAGTTCGGCAAGTGTTCCTGTAATATGGTCACTCTTTTTTTGCCTGTCAAAACTCTGGCAGCGGAGTTTTACAATATTTGCAGAGGCCGAATTGTAGATTGAGGTAGTCCTAAAAGCAGGGAGTTACAATAATCTGTGCTAGCGTATATCATTGCTTGTAGAACTGTGCGAAAATTGTTAATCGTTAGTAGAGTTTTTAGTCTTCTCAGGATCATTAGTTTTGCATATCCTTCTTTTATTTTCTGTGAGATGTGTTGTTTCATGTTTAGCTCAGGGTCAATTATTACTCCTAGATTCCTAACTTTTATTGCTAACTCGGCGGTTTGAATATTTTTTATTGTGAATGTTGGTTGTGTGTGGTGTGTGTTTTTACATTCTAGGTGTAAGAATTCAGTTTTGTCAATGTTTATTACCAGTTCCATCTGGTAATACCCAAACATGTCCAGAGAATACAGATATTGTTGGGCAATAAAACAACCTTAAGCATTTAAGATAAGACTTCTAAGCCTGTGTGGTAAAGCCTGTATGTAAGGATCTCAGATCTGGAGGAAAGTCCGCTGATGTTGAAAAGACGTTTTGGCCGCTTTTCGCTCCATTTGCATCATTATATGAAGGTGGTTCCGCCAGGTCCAGTATGAAGGTGGATCCAAAGACCTCCAGCCGAGAAGGATAATCTTCTACCCCACACAAAAGGCTTTGTGCAGAAGTAGGCACGGACCTTTCCCCTGAAGCAATGTCATAGGGATTTGTCCACGCAACACCAGGTGCATCGAAGGGACTAAGTAAATTCCCAACAATCGGCCATATATTGTACTACCCGTCCCCAAAATACACTGACAAAAGAACATTCCCAAAACATATGAAGCAGTGAGCCTGGTACTGTTTTACATTTCTCGCATAGTTCAGACACCATTGATGCAAAGTGCTTTGCAATGACCGGCGGAATATAAGCTCGCCAGAGAAATTTAAATTGCATCTCCTGGTAATACATGTTAGGCGAAATACCAGAAAGATTGTGAAAACAGACTCTGAGCATGGCTGCTGTTAGAGATACTCGAGGGACTGCATTCCACCGAGCAGTTAGCAAATCACAAATAAGATCCGGGTTGCACCCCAGTAATTTTTTATAATAATAAGCCAGGTTAGGACTCCTCCGCTTTCCCAAAGCAAAGAAGTCCTCCTGGAGGAGAAAATGCTGAGGCTGGTTCACCTCAAAGGGCAATGAGGCAATGTAATGCCTTATTTGTACATAAGGAAATATCTGAGACCCACGCAGTCCATATTGCGTAATGAGAGACTGGTAGGAGAAGCGCTGCCCCGTCCCATCTAAGATATGACCTAGAGAACTTATGCCCTTAGTGTGCCAATCCCAGAACCCAGCTCTCTGTGAACCCACTGGGAACTCTAAATTCCCCCGTATCAGCAGCCAATATGCACACCATCCAGGTATATTAAGAAACTTGGTAGTCAGTTTCCAAGCACCACATAAGGGAGCAATCAGTGCAGTAAGCAGTGGGGGAAAGGTTAGTTTAGTCGCCTCAGCTTGCAAGACATAACACGGATCCAGGGGAGCAGTCAGTGTTCGTTCCGCCGACATAGCAATATAACTAGAGTCCCCCACGATCCATTCCCAAATGAGACGGAGGGTACTCGCGACATTATATAATCGCATATCCGGCACTTTCAATCCCCCCTGCCCCATCTAACTTTCAGATATGTAAAGGGAATTCTCGCCTTCTCACCACGCCACAAAAAAACTCCCAGCGCACTCTCCAATGTCCGCCGGTCCGTATATTTAAGTAGTAAAGGGAGGTTTTGAAACAAATAAAGCCACTTCGGAAGTAGCAACATCTTAAACAGATTTAATCGCCCCATCAATGAGAGCGGAAGAGGGCACCAAGTAATCATCCGTTCCACCGTAGCCTTCAACAGTGGGAGTACATTACAGGCATACAGGTTGGAAAGCGTCATCGGCAGATAAATAACCAGATATTTTAGTTTAGAATCCGCCCAAACCAATGGAAAAGGTTTCCCCAGATATCCTGCAGAGAGGCCAGAAATGCTAACGTCTCCGACTTCCCCTGATTCAGTTTAAACCCTGAAAATGCTCCAAAATCTTGAAAAAGATGGAGAAGAGCCGGGAGTGATTGCATCGGGCCAGTCAAGAATGCCAAAATGTCGTCCGCAAAGGCCGCATATTTAAAAGTAGACTTTTGGTAGCGCACCCCTTTGATCGTACGTGTAGCTTGGATAGCTAAGAGCAAGGGTTCAAGCTGCAGTAAGAACAGCAATGGGGAAAGCGGGCACCCTTGTCGCGTACCCCGCTTGACCAGAAAAGAAGCAGACTGCGAATTATTACCAACTATGATAGCTCTAGGATCCGTATATAAAAGCTGAACCACCTGTAAAAAAAACCCGGTAAATCCCATCCAGCCCAAAACATCAAAAAGATAATCCCACTCCACCCGATCGAATGCTTTTTCTGCGTCGAAACTGACCACCAAGTAGGGTTCATTGGCTTGCTGATATAATGCCATGGTGATCAAAACTTTCCTAATATTTGTCACTGCATATCTACGCCGGACAAATCCTACCTGACTCGGTTGGATAAGCATAGGCAGTACCTCTGCTAACCGCTCTGCCATAATCTTTGCCAAGAATTTTGGATCCACATTGAGCAACGAAATTTGGCGGTAGGACTCCGGTTGTAAATGGTCCTTCCCGGATTTAGGAATTAATGTGATGTGCGCTGTGTTCATGTTATCGGGATAGCATTAAACATACTAGTCAGTGGGCTGACAATAGAGTCTATCAGTCTTATAAAACTCGGCCATATAGCCATCTGGGCCCGGTGCCTTATATCGCTTAGCAGTCTTAAAATCAACCGATCCTCCTCTTCCGTAATAGGGTTATCTAGTAGAGATGTGAATCGTGTGCATCTTAACGATCGATTTTGGCTGGGGGGGGGGGGAGGGAATCGGATCGTCGCGGTTTTGTTTTTTTTAAAATCGTGTAAATCGTAAATCGGGGGAGGGCGGGAAAACCGGCACACTAAAACAACCCTAAAACCCACCCCGACCCTTTAAAATAAATCCCCCACCCTCCCGAACCCCTCCAAAATGTCTTAAATTACCTGGGGTCCAGTGGGGGGTCCCGGTGTAATCTTCCACTCTTGGGCCATGGGTGTGTTAATAGAAATGGCGCCGGCACTACCTTGCCCTGTCATATGACAGGGCAAAGGTGCCATTTTGTATTGCAATACAAAATGGCGCCGGCCGTATGGCGCCGGCTGTATGGCCATATTGCCGTATTGCAAAATGGCGCTGGCCGTATGGCCGGAGCCATTTTGAAATACAGCATAACGATTCAAGTGTAGGAGGTCGCTTCCGGACCCCCACTGGACTTTTGGCAAGTCTTGTGGGGGTCAGGAGGCCCCCCCAAGCTGGCCAAAAGTCCCTGGGGGTCCAGCGGTGGTCCGGGAGCGATCTCCTACGCTCGTGACATCGGGGGACAGGAACCAAAATGGCGCCGGCGCCATTTCTATTAACGCACCCATGGCCCGAGAGTGGAAGATTACACCGGGACCCCCCCACTGGACCCCAGGTAATTTAAGACATTTTGGGGGGGTTCGGGAGGGTGGGGAATTTATTTTAAAGGGTCAGGGTGGGTTTTAGGGTTGTTTTAGTGTGCCGGTTTTCCCGCCCTCCCCCTTCCCCTCCCCCTTCCCCCGATTTATGATTTTTGACGATAAATCGGGGGAATTCCTATTGTATATCGCCTCTAACGATTTTTGACGATTTAAAATATATCGGACGATATTTTAAATCATCAAAAAACGATTCACATCCCTATTATTTAGCCAGAGGTTCTGTTCACTAGTTAAACACGGGAGATTCACAGAGTCACAAAAGCATTCACTAGATACTGGATCCTTGAATTCAGAAGAATAAGGTTTTCCGTTATACTCCTGGAACGAACGAAGGATTGATGGAGTATCATATTGTATTACACCTTTTGAGGAGTGCAGGGCCGCTATATGTCGAGAAGCTCTATGGGATTTAATTAAATTAGCCATCATTTTACCGGGCTTATTGCCATATTGGAACAGTTGAAATTGATAGTAAGCTAACCCTTTCTTTGCACTTTGATGTAATAAGGTATTAATAGTGTTATGGAGGGTAAAGTATCTCTCCCGATGAACACCAGAGAGGACCCGCTGGAGCAGAGAGCGAGTCTGATGCAATTGCACACTAAGAGTCAACAGTTGTTTATCGAGAAGTTTTTTTCTGTGCGCTAAATAAGAAATAATATCACCCCTTAATACCATCTTTGTGGTAAACCAAAACAAAACTGGGTCAGCCAGGTGAGCTTCATTAAATTGAAGATATTCAGCTCATTTGGAATGCAAGTGCTCTTGAAAAGCCATATCATTCACCAAAAAATACGGGTATCGCCAGAGCCTTCCAAAAGACTGGTCCAAAGACCAAGCCAGTTCCAACCATATGGGGGCATGGTCGGATACTATCACATCCTCAATATCAGTTGTTGTGATCTTAGAAAAAAGTTGATCACTAACCAAGAGATAATCAATCCGGGATTGAGTTGAGTGGGTTCTAGAAAGTTGTGTGAACACCTTATCCGTCAGATGCAAAATCCTCCAGGGGTCGACTAAATGTAGGGTGTGTTCCAAAAAGCAAATGCCCTTACCTGGAACTATATCCCGAGCAAGCGTACTTGTCCCATCCAAATGAGGATCTTTTCAGAATTAAAGTCTCCCCCCAAAATCATATCATAGTCTAGATATGGTATAAGATAACCATAGAGGTCTTGAAAAAAATCAAAGCGCGGATTGTTTGGTGCATAGAGGTTACAGACTACCACCGGCTGATGATTAATATCAGCTACTAAAATTATATAACGACCCTGAGGGTCCTTAATTTCTGTATGAACCTGTATTGGAATATTTTTGTGAATTAAAATTGCGACACTGGCTGACCTGGTTGTTGCCGAAGCGTAATGCACCTCACCCACCCACTGGCGACACAACTTTTGGTGTTCCGCATCACTAAGATGTGTTTCTTGAAAGGAGACTATATCCGCTGATTTCTTTTTCAAAATAAATAATATTTTTGCGCTTTTTATTGGAGAATTAATGCCACAGACATTCCAAGAAAACACATGACATGGATTAGTAGACATTAATTAAGACATTGAGAGCACAGCATAAAACATAGCAAAGACATCACAATCATTTTTTATGTGAAGGTCTACCCTGCCGAGACCCTCACATGGAAATATGCCAGACAACAGCAAAATCTTAGGCATCCAGAGGAACCGCAGAATTGTCAACCTTCTTGCAGACCATGAGCAGTAAAACCCCTCAATTCCTCGATCACCCCCCACCCCTCTCCCTTTCCCTCTCTAGCCCCAGCCCAATTTTCTTTAAGGGCATACCCCACCAAAAACTCCTTAGAGGTGTCCCGGAGATCACCATCTGTGCTAACCGACCCCCCCTCCCCCCTCCCCCCTCCCCCCATCCAGCCCCATCCACAGGCTACACATATTCATTAACAATATCGACATGGTCAGGAAACACTGAAGAAAACGTCCAGGCCCCACTCCAACCTTGCCGCACAAAATGCCACAAACTAAGGATGGACCACAAAAGGGCTATTGCCTATTATATGGCTAATTGTTCCAAAGGGAGGCTTTCCCAAGTAGACCGAAAGTCATGCACTTGTTGAGAAGCCTTCCCATGCATTGAGCCACAGGCGGCCACCGAGCTTCCCTCAGCTGTCTAAACGGCAAACAGGCCATACTACGGGTGACCTCCTGGAATTGGAGAAACTACTGTGAAAAAAATATATATATATAATCGAGGTCCTCGAAGTTGGGCCAGGGTTCGGGAGCAAGAAAACTAGTCCCTCTGCCCTAGTGAAACCTGCCCTCGGGGACCGAAGCAAACTCACAGCACCAGACCGCCAGGCCTGTCATTGCGATTCAAGAGATGCCTTCGGGCATCGCAGGAGCATTTTCCCGTTCTTGCACATACTTCTGCGCGTCAGCTGGATCTGTGAACCATTTAACGCCGGATGTCGTGACTACACGTAGTCTTGCTGGGTAAACAATCACCGCTTTCTTTCCCAGGCTGTGCAGCTTGGTACACAACGGCACCATGATTCGCTGCTGTTGAGCCACAGCAGCGGAGAAATCCTGAAATACCAAAATTCTTTGGTTTTCATGTTGTAGCAATATCCCCTTGCGCAGCACACTCAGAATTCCCTCTTTATGGGCGTAATTAAGTACCTTGGCAATCACCACTCTCGGACGAGCATCAACACTTCACTTGGGGCCCAACTGGTAGACTCATTCAACCTGGAAGACGCCGAGGATGGGAGCCAGGTCAAGCACAAGTGGGATCCAATCTTCCAAGAAATTCCCCAGATCACGGTCCGCGATTGAATCCAGCAAACCCACAAAACGGAGATAGGATCGGCGGGCGCAATTCTCGAGGTCTTCTAATTGTTCTGTTTGCCGGCCAATCACGGTCTTGATCGCCTCCATTTCCTGTTGCAAAGTGAGGTGGCCATCTTGGAGATCTGATATCCTTTGCTCAGCTTCAACAAAGCGGTTTTGAAAAGAATGGATAGAGGCGGACAGCTCGATAAGTTTTGTAGATATCAGGAGTAACTCTGGCCTGAGCATCTCCTGAAACTCCGCTTTAATGTCCACTAGCCCCATTGATGCAGCAGGCTCCGCGAGTCTGTCTTCCTCATCGGCATGCGCGTCGGTAGGCCTCATCTTGTCCTTTTCTTTTTCTTTCTCTTTCTTTTGCTGGCGCGAGGTCATTCTGCCTCAATCGAATTACCCAGCGTTTAGGGAATATGCACCAAGGTTGAAATACACTTAGTTGCCCTGACGCCACTGTGGATGGGGCTAGATGTCAAACGGGGGTGCCGAGAAGGGAATCTTGCGTCCTGTTTCCTCACAGCATCACGTGATCTCCCTACTACAGCTTTAAACTTTGCAATTAGTAGATTACGTGTCTGTTTTTATACATAGGATTCTGTCATAGGAGATAATAAAAGGTGACTGAAATGTTTAGATTTTATGCAGCAAAAGATTTTATTATATTTTCTCTGTAAGCCATGGAAAATATTTGGTAGAAGTGAATAAAAATGTTTCAGTAGTTCTTCTGATGTACAAATATAGAGCCTGGTTTTCAAAGTCCTATGCACGTAAATCAAGAGGATTTACATTAAAGTGGTAAGAGATGCAGGTCAAATCTGGACAAGGCGGAGTCCCAGAGGCCCGGGCGCCAAATGGAACAAGAGGCAGTTACGTGTGCTGGGCCTATTTTATAAAGGCCTTGCGATGCATGTAAAGCCCCGGGACGCGTCTAAGTCCCAGGGCTTTTACAAAAGGGGTGATCTGGAGGGGTGGGGTGGGGCGGTCCAGGGACGGGGTTGGGTGGGGCCAGAGGCCTCCAGCACAGTGGCCATTTGCCGCTGTGTGAGAGGATTGCATGCCAGGCAGGCACAAAAAATATAATAACAATTTGGGGGGGTTAGAGTAGGACTGGGGGGGAAGGTTCGGGGAAGGGGTGGAAATGTTAGTTTAGGGGGAGGGAACGGGGAAGCCCGCTAGCGTTGGCGCATGCAAAGTGCACTAGTGTGCACCCTCTTGCGCGCACCGACCCCTGATTTTATAAAATGCACGCACAAATGGAACAAGAGGCAGACAGGGGGCACCCAAGTAAGAACAGGCCAAAACCTGAGAAGCCAAGTCCAGAATGAGTGTAGCAGCAGCATCGTTGAGGGCAGGTGGCAGGCAAGGAGATGGTCACATCCAAGGGATAATCAATGGCGTAGTCAGACAAAGCAGAGGTCGGGTCCAGGAGATGATCAGTAGCGTGGTCAGGCATGGTTTATAGCTGAGTGGCTGGTGGATGTGAGGATCGCTTGGTAATTTGCCTGCCTGGGGTGAAGGTGGCGAACCTCATCCTTCAACTAGATAGGATTTTAGAAAGTGCTGGGGAGGAGCTGGGTGTCTTGGTACATGTGTGTACCAATGACATAGGAAAGTGCAGGAGGGAGGTTCTAGAAACCAAATTTAGGGTTTTAGGTAGAAAGCTGAAATCCTGGACCTCCAAGGAAGCATTCTAAGAAATGCTTCCCGTTCCAAGTTCAAGATACCAAAGGCAGGCAGAGCTCTAGAGTCTCAAAGCGTAGATGAGGCGGGGAAGAGGGTTTTAGATTTGTTAGGAACTGGGCTTCATTTTGGGGAAGGGGTGGGGGTGGGGTGCTTAATCACAATGGAACCAGACTGCTGGCACTAAACTTTCAAAAGGAGCAGCTTTTAAACTAGATGATGGGGGAACGCCGACTGTCGCTCAGAAGCGCATAGTTCAGAATGATGTATCTTCGAAGGATATTAAGAAAACATGGAAATAGGGCATCCAGTAGAGAGTTTGCAATAAATGCCAAATTGGACCAGGTGCCAGACTCCAAAGTAATGGAAAAGCAATCCAAATGAAGAAAACAGGAAAAAGCATAACCACTGGCAAGTCAGATACAAAGCATTGATAAGGAAGGCAAACAAAGAATTTGAAAAGAATCTTGCTGTGGAAGCAAAAAATCATAATAAAAACTTTTTCAGGTATATTAAAGTAAAAAGCCTGCAAGGGAGTCAGTTGGACCATTAGATGATCAAGGGGTAAAAGGAGCACTTAGGGATGACAAAGCCATATCAGAGAGACTAAATGAATTCTTTGCTTCATGTTCCAGAGCCTTCGTCCGCCCTTGTCTCCTGTCCAGGCTGCTGCCATTGCCGTTCGCAGAAGCAGGTCCAAAAGGGCTAGGTGTAGGCGGAGGACCACTCAGAGACCAACCAAGGGTGGTTGGTCTCACTTAGGAATGAAGGTCGGCAGGGGCCTGGGCTTGGTTTTGACCCAGACACGGATCTGTCTCACCAGCCTCGGTGTTTCCCCGGAGCTCTTCTCTGGGTTCACCGAGGTCCAAGGGCACACATCTCCTATTCTCGTGCAGCAGCTGCTCATGGCATCTCTTGCTACACCTAGTCAAAGCCTGTGTGCACATAACAGTTTGCGAAGGCCTCCTAAGGCTGCCGCCCGCATAACAGTTTGTGAAGGCCTCTGAGCTTTCCCATGCTCAAGGTCTCTATCGCACATAACAGATTGAGAAGGCCTCTCAAGGCCTCCCTTCACATAACAGCACTTAGGGAAGAGTAACCCAAATTATAGCTACATAATGCAAGGTTCCATATCAGGAGTCAATCCTCAGGAAAAGTATCTAGGTGTCATCATTGAAAATGTTCTGCTCAGTGTGCAGCAGCAGCCAAAAAAACAAATAGAATGCTAGGGATTATTAGGAAAGGAATGGAGAATAAAATAGAGAATATCATAATGCTTCTGTATTGCTCCATGTTGAGACCTAGAGTATTGTGTGCAGTTTTGGTCACCACATCTCAAGAAAGATATAGCAGAAATAGAAAAGGTACAGAGAAGGGTGACCAAGATGATAAAAGGGAAGGAATAATTCCCCTATGAAGTAAATCTAAAGAGGTTAGGAATCTTCAGCATGGAGAAGAGTTGGCTGAGAGGAGATATGATAGAGGTCTATAAAATAATGAGTGGAATGGAACAAGTAAACATAATCAGTAATTTACTCTTTCAAAAAGTACAAAGACAAGGGGACACAATGAAGTTACTGGGTAATGCATTTAAAACTAATAAGAAAAAATATTGTTTTTACTCACACATAATTAAGTTCTAGAATTCATTGCCAGAGGATGTGGTGAAAGCTATTAATATAGCTGTGTTTAAAAAAGATTTGGACAAGTTCCTGAAGGAAATGTCCATTAAGCATTATTAAGGTAGCGTTACAGAAATCCACTGTGTTTTCTTGGGATAAGCAGCTTGGAATCTCTCTACCCCTTGGGATCCTGCCAGGTAGTTGTGATCTGGCTTGGCCACTGTTGGAAATAGGATACTGGGCTTGATGGACCCTTGGACTGACCTAGTAAGGCAAGTTTTATGGTTTTATGTTCTTATGACCAGAGGAGATCGAAGTAGGAGTTTGTTAGAACTGCTTAACTGTGAATTGTGATCTTTTGTTGCCATCCTGCTCAAAGTAAACAGGTTTTTTTTTAATTTTGTTGTTTGAATAATAAAGTATTTTTGTAGAGAAGGCCAAAATCCAGATAGCTATATCCTCTGACAAGCTTAAGACTACTTGTGTTGTGCCACATAGGATGTCATGTGTGAGATGTTCCTGGTCTAAGCTACTGCACAGATAGGGACCCACAGCAGCAGTAAAGCAAGGAAAAAAGGAGGGATTTTTTTTTTAACTGGTGCTGCTAAGCATAGCACAATGCAACAAGCTGTATTAAAAATGTTTCTGGGGCCTGGCTGTAGCAGCAGCCACAAAGGAAAATACAAACAGGACAAGGGGGTAACCCTGCCGGGACAGACAGGGATTTAAAAGTCAATCAGAGTTGAACAGGCAGGTTTTTTTTTCTTTCTGTTTCCTCTTTTACCTCCTGAGTTGAGCAAATAATACAGGACCTCACAGAAGGACAACAGCTCCAGAAATTGGTTCAAACCCTACTCAAACAGTTGAATGAGCAACTGGGGATGTTGAAACAGCAACCAGTGGCGTTGACACAAATGGCCCAAGCAATCAAACCACCACAATATGAATAAACCCCTCACCTCCTGTTTTGTTTAAAAAGAAAATAGGAGAAGATCCAAGTGTTTTCTTGAGTAATTTTGAGTGAACCTCCCAATTGGCCAGCTGGCCAGAGACCAGCTGGACCACATACTTGGCGAATCTGCTGTTATGCTCAGGCTTGTGAACCCTTGGGCTGACAGAAGGATGGGATAGGAGGAAGATCCGTAGGTTCTCCCATCGGGTGGCGAGGCAGGAACAGAAGACATGACCAGCTGACCCTCGGCACTGGAGACTCAGGCGACTGTGGAGGCAAATGAAGAGTCGTGATGTCGAGGAAAGGAACCTTGTCTTTGCCACTGGAAGCCCGTGGTCCCCCCAGGAGGAGCCTGTAGGGACTCGGACCACTGGGACTTAGGTGGACCTTTGAGAGGTCGAGGAGTCGAGCGTTCGGTGCAAGGGCTGACTGGAGCTTCACCTCTGGAAGCCTGCGGTCCCCCCAGGAGGAGCCCGTAGGGACCTGGGCCACTGGGACTTAGATGGGCCCTTGGAGACGATGGTCAAGAAGAAGTCCAAGGTCAAGTGCCAGAGGGTCGTCGCTTACCAGTCGGAGGTCACACACCGAGGGATCACCATTTGCCAGTCCAAAGTCACACACCAGAGAATCACCGCTTGCCAATCCAAAGTCGCACACCAGAGAACCACCGCTTGACAATCCGAAGTCAGGAACCAGGAACACCAAGACGAGACAGGAACCAGGAACAAGGATACAAGACACTAGAAGACTCACCGAAGCAAGCAGACTTAGACAGCGTAGGAAGACGTTGCCAAGTCAAGGAATGAGCAGAGGAAGCCTCCTTTTATACTTCCTCTGCTCTGGCTCATAGGAAACAGCTGAGTCTAGTTAAAGGGATCAGGTCCCTTTAAATCTGACAAGGAGGCACGGCCTTGTGCCTAAAGATGGCAGCAGCCATCTTGGATTTCCTCCGCGGAGGATGCCGCGAGGGAGGAGCAGGAACGGCTCCCCACCCGGCGACCAGCTCCGGGGTCCATGCTGGAGCGCCGGGCATCAGATCAAGGGCTTCCCCTGGAGCTCCCGCGGCAGGTCGCCTTCACGGGCACAGTATGGAATCGCGGTTGTGGCCTTCCACGGCCGCGGAACACAACATCTGCAAACAGGCAAAAGCCAAGTAGCTTTTCAAGCTGCCAAATTGGATGAGAGAGCTAGCTATACAAAAGTCAAAACTGCCATCAAGGAAAGGGTGGGTTACACTATAGAAACATATCAACAACAATTCCAGTGTGGCACCCTACAGTCCAGAGAAAGTCCACAAAATCTCTTCCATTGGCTAAGGGATGCTGGCTGGAAGTGGCTACAGCCTGAGGCAAAGGCAGGCCTCAAAGTAGCCAACCAGGTCCTCCTGGAGTAATTCCTGGGTAGCCTAGACTGACCCATATGGTAGTAGGTATATCAGCATATCAGGCTCACACTGGAGACCATATTGGAAGTGGCAGATGCTGTCTATCAGGTGCAGTTAATACCTAAATAGTCACAGAAGGTGGAAAGGCAATGTGCTCAGGATTCCTGGTACTGCAGGAGAGCTCTAGGCTCATACTCTGATCACAAATCCAAGCCTGCTGGCTTATTTAACTGTGGAAGAAGAGGTCACCTGGCTAAAGATTGTCTCTATGAACAAAGAGAATTTATGGATATCAATCTGGTGATCCATTTGCCACTAGATATGAAAGTTGGCCTTGACAATATAAGACCTCCAGATGAGGGATGGCTACTAGCTCTAGACCCACAGATGTACTCCCATTGCAAGGGTACCTGGCACCTTGATGAGTAGTATCACTGGATGGAAGATGAAGAATGGGAATGCAAGTTAAGGCGTCTCACACTTGTAACTTTGTGGATATTCCTTATTTGAAGCTTAGTGACTTTGTGATTCCAGTTAAGCTGATAAAATTTCTGCTTTATCCTTAGTAGACTTTGGAAGTGGAAAACTCTTATTTGGAGGGAACTAACCCAGAGACTCAGTACCAATTATGAAAAGAAGGTGATGCTCACCTTTATACATGGGAGCCAGCAACAATACCCAATTAGTCAAGTGGTGCTGACAATCTGGTGGGAGAAGCTACTATAAAGGTGAGGCTACTCCCCAACATCCCATATCCTGTTGTCCTGGGGCATGACTTTCTTCAATTTGAGACTCTGTGGACTTAGCTTTTGACCAGCCTATGTAGCCCAGGCTACATTGTGACATCTCTTTGGGAAGCACCTTTATAAAGCAACAGGGAAACAAATATATTCCGACCATAGAGGCAGCACCAGAGAAGTAAGTAAGTCCAAGAAGGCCCACTGTTTAGAAACTGCTACGGATGAAGTTCTGAAATGTATCAGAGAATTTGATATCTTTGCTATACATGATAATATGAATCAATAGGGAATAGGGGCATTCCAGGGCCTCTTAAATGACTCCTCAGAAAGAGGAAGGGTGGGTAACCCAAGAAAAGTTAAGCAAGCCCCACTGGAAGTTAGTTCCCTTGAATATGATAGGAAGCAGGTACAGGGATTAGGGGAAAGTACTCTTTGGCTTAATGATCCCCATTCTGGTTCCACCCTTCGATGGGGAAAAGAATGGGTAGTCCTAATTTAGAGTGGGAAAGGAAAATAGGAATAGTAATTCATTACCCTGGGAGGTAACGGAGGTAGATGCAGGTGCTCCACCTGATGAGGTTAAGCTAAGAGGGAGCGTATGTAAGGGAGTATACCTCAGACGCTCTTTAAAAGATTGAGACCAGGCATTTAGCTTCTGCACCTTAAAGACAACACGCCAGATAATCCTGGGTACAGGACATTTCCCCTGAGGAGAGGGATATAATTGCAGGCCCTAGAGGAAACAGGCAGGCCCCAGACCAGAGGAGATGTAAGTATGAGTTTGTTAGAACTTCTTAACAGTGACTCTGAAGCCAGCTCTACTGAAGGTAAGCAGGTTTTCTTTTCCATTGTTTGTATAAACAATAAAATATTTTTGTGGAGAAGGCCAGACTGCTCTATCTTCTGGCAAGCCTAAGACTGCTCATACTATCATAATGATAAAAAAGTTGACAAGTATGATGGAGTCCCTGAATGCAGATATCTTAAAACAAGAGAGATGACCTTGAATTTTAGCTGAAATTCCACTGGTAGCCAGTGCAGCTTCTAAGAACAGGAGTAATATGATCATTTCTCTTTAACCCTGTTAGAAGCCTGGCTGTTGTGTTCCTAAGGAACTACAGATGCTTTAAGTAATATAATGGAAGACACTGGTAAAGAGAATTATGAAATCTTAAATGACTAATAACCAGCAAAAGAATGACCAGAGCCAAATCTTTCCTTTCTGAAAAGGGATGTAGCTGACAAATTTTCCTAACTGGTAAATAGAACAACTGATAAAATCTGATGTTGCAGAGTCAATTGAGAATCCAACTAGATCCCTAAATTTCAAATTGTGCTTCGGAGTCAATCCCATTCTTGCTACTATTGGTTGAACAGATAATACTTGATCATGCTTACTGAGCTGAAAAGCCTCAGATTTAGTTCCAACAATGTCACCACTGCTTGTAAACAATTTTTAAATATCTAATCCCAGGTAAATGGGCTGTATAAATAAGAGCAAGAATCTGGATATCATCCACATACGTAAAACAATCTACTTCAAAGTCTTGAATTACTCAACCAAGTGGGGAAAAGTATACATTAAAGAGTAATGGAGAGAGTACTGAACCTATTGGAACTCTACAGGCATTTAACAGGAAAACAAATTGTGATACTTTTATACATTTATTTTTTGTATTTTCATATGCACTTAAAAACTCATTACTTATCTCAGGGAAAAGGCTTGACACTTGTTGTTCCATGCGCAATCAACAGATGAGACACGGAAACTCCAAAAATACTAATCAGATGTTGGAATAGTAATGTTGTTTATGCACGGAACATGTTTTCAGCCTTTCTTCTAAGTTAAGTGTAAGGAACCTTTGGTTTCCCTAACTAAAAGGAGAATACCAATTGATTGGGGAGGTCCTGTGTAGAAATAAGTGAGAGAGGTATGGGTATTGCTCCTCCATGTGGGAACTGCAGATGTTGTCACCTAGCTGTTTTTCATCCCAAAGCACCATGTAGCCACATGGATTTTTAGTTTGCATTTTGTTGAAGCAGGAGCTCTCTGCCTCCTGTCTTCCATTTTTCCTAATTTATAGGAAAGGAGTAAGGAAGTTTTGCCATTTAGGAGTCAACCTCCATTGACGTGTCTATCCTGTGAGAGCCTTGGTACCCCTTCACAGTGGATTGGGGTGTCTGCTGTGAGAAGTCAGGTCATGTGTTAGGGAAGATTCTGGCAGACTTCTATCTCTCCTCCAAAGGCTAAAGCTGACTGGTCACCTGCTACAGAGGAAGAATATTTTTGAATTTACTGTCTTTATGCACTCTCTCCTCTGTTTAGAGGTAAGGAAGTTGTATTGCAACCTTCCTGCTTCTGGCTTGATACTTTTCCCATTTTTTTTTTTGGTTCAGATAATATTTTCATTCTGTTTGAAGTGGATGGCTCTTGGCACCTCAGAATCAGTAAACCAAACCCTTGAGAAATTGAAATATTTCATCCTGAGAGAAACAGAAGTGGGCAGAGATTTATTTAAAGGAAGAATCCCAGCAAAGTGCACTACAGACAAGAAGGATACAAAGTAAAAGTAACAAGAACTTTGTTGCTACTGTATGAAGTATTATCTAATAGGGAATAGATGCTGCGGTTTGTGGACCCTTGGGCCACCTGTGGATGATAAAGAAATGCTGAGGAGAAGTCCACAAAAGATGTAGTGGCCGGGAGGCGGAACGGAGCCCGGAGACCAACCAGGAGCTTCACCACTGGAAGCTCGAGGTCCCCCAGGGAGGAGCCCCTGAGGACCCGAGCCGCTTGGACTTAGGTGCGGTCTCCCGGAGAGGAAAATCCAAGGTGGAATCCGGATGTCGCAGTGGAGGCAGAGAAGCAGAATGTATGGGCGGTCCGAAGGTCAGGGCTGGCAGCAGACAGGAACTCCAAAAGACGTACCGAAGTCAGGAACCAGGAAGACAGGCCGAGAAGATCAGGAGAAGGCTGGATCAGGAACAAAGGCTTGATCAGGAACAAAGGATGGAACTGCAACTTGATGACTCCAGGGAGTGAACCTTGTTGCAAGGCACTGGCTTGAAGCCAATGTTTCCCGCCACTGTCCCTTTAAATTAAATCTCCTTGCGCGCACGCCTAAGGGGCGGAGACAGAGAGAAAAGCTCGCCGGTGTCTCCCTCGTGGGGATGCTGCCGCTGCCAAGAAGGCCTACCAAGGCCCAGGGAGAGCCAGAGGATACTGCGGCATGTGGAGAGGCCCGCGGGAGGTAAGAGCCTGGTCGCTGTACCTGCAACCGGGATCGCAACAGTACCCCCCTCTTATGCCCACTCCTCGGAGGTCTGGGTTTACCAGGATAGTCCAGATGAAACTGGTGCAAGAGAGACTTGACCAATATGTTGCGGGCAGGCTCCCATGTACTGTCCTCAGGACCACATCCCTCCCAGGATAATAAATACTCCCACCTGTGAGGATGGAATCGCACATCCAATACCTCACATACTTGATAAATGATCTCCACTGTTGATCTATCTCAAGTGGTTCAGGTGGTTTCCGATGGAACCTGGAAAGAATTACTGGTTTGAGCAAAGAGACATGGAATACGTTGTGAATCCTCAATGTATTTGGGAGCCGTAAACGGTACGACACTGCACCCACTCTCTCAGCAACTCAGAATGGCCCAAAGAACTTAGGCGCCAGACGCATCGAAGGTAGGCGAAGGTGAATATTCATTGTGCTTAACCAAACTTTGTCTCCTGGCATAAATACTGGAGCCGGACAATGATGTTTGTCGGCAAACTTCTTAGCTGTGGCAGTGGCATACTGTAGTCTCACTTGAATTGAGTCCCAGAGACCATGGAGTTGTTGAGCCGACATCTGGGCTGCTGGAGATGGTACAACTACAGGCAGTGGTAACGGTAACTTGGGTTGACTCCCATAAACAAGCTGTAAGGGAGATGCCCCTGTGGCCGAATGGGTGTTATTATTGTAAGAAAATTCAGCCCATGGTAGTAGGGACACCCAATTATTTTGTCTCTCTGTCACAAAAGCTCGAAGGTAAGCTTTTAGGGAGCGATTAGTGAGCTCTGCTTGTCCATTACTCTGGGGGTGGAATGGGGAGGTGAAATCTAGGCGAACTTCAAATTTTGTGCATAGAGCTCTCCAATATATTGCTGTAAACTGTGGACCTTTATCAGAAATGATGTGAAGCGACAGTCCATGAACTCGAAAGACGTGTTGTGTAAAGAGCTGAGCCAACTCCGGCGCTGAAGGAAGCTTGGATAGCGGAACAAAATGAGCCATCTTGGAGAATTAATCCACAGTGACCCAAATGACTGTCTTTCCTTCGGATAACGGAAGATCTATTACAAAGTCCGTGGATATGTGTGTCCATGGCTCCACTGGAATTGGCAATGGAGGGTGGGGGTTTTATTCGTTAGTGATACGTTGCATTTGTGGGGGTTCACCATATGTTTCAGAACCCCACGAATGCAATGAATAGGGACCTATACGTTGCGAATTGCGCATTCATTCAAAACGAATGCACATCCCTACTATAAAATAATGAGAGGAATGGAACAAGTAAACATAATCAGTAATTTACTCTTTCAAAAAGTATAAAGACAAGGGGACACAATGAAGTTATCGGGTAATGCATTTAAAACCAATAAGAAAAATATTTTTTTACTCAACACAATTAAGCTCTAGAATTCATTGCCAGAGGATGTGGTGAAAGCTATTAATATAGCTGTGTTTAAATAGGTTTGGACAAGTTCCTGAAGGAAATGTCCATTAAGCATTATTAAGGTAGAGTTGCAGAAATCCATTGCATTTTCTTGGGATAAGCAGCTTGGAATCTCTCTACCCCTTGGGATCCTGCCAGGTAGATGTGACCTGGCTTGGCCACTGTTGGAAACAGGATACTGGGCTTAATGGACCCTTGGTGTTGCGATTCCTGGCTGTGGTGGTCCCCGGTCAGGACCCCCTACCATTCGAGCAGGTCCCGCTCCGGATGCGCCGTATCGCGCAGGCCGCGGTGTGTTCTTCCCGGCACCTCAACGAGCAGTGTCGGGGAGAGCACAGCAGGCTCTGCACCTTAAAGGGGCCACGGCGGGAAGGTCTGGCCGGCCCCGGATGATGACGTCCATGCCTGGGGAGATTCAAACCTCTCCCTGGGAATCTTCAGATGCCTTGCAACGAGGTTCCTGCATAGCTGCTTCTGGTATTCTGCCTTGACCCTGCCTTGCCTGTCACCTACCTTGACTCAGCCTGGACTTTGACCCTGCCTTGCCTGCCGCCTGCTTTGACTCAGCCTGGACTTTGACCCTGCCTTGCTTGCCACCTGCCTTGACCCTGCCTGGACCCGGACTCTGTTTGTATGCCACCTGCCTTGACCCTTCCTGGACCCGGACTTTGATTACTTGCCACCTGTCTTGACCCTGCCTGGACCTGGACTCTGTTTGCTGGCCGCTTGCCTTGACTATCCCCTAGGCTATTCACTCCACCTTCCGGAGAGGAGTTCATCAGGACCATTCCTCGGTGAGTACCCTCCGGACCAAGGGTCCACAGTAGAACAGATTGCAAGGCCATGGACCCGGTGAACTTGACGGGCCTCCAGGCTATTCCAGGCCTGGCTCAACAACTTATGCAACAGAGGCAACAACACCAACAGTGCCTCGAGACTCTGACCGCCACTGTTGAGCGTTTAGCGAACCGGCTTGACTTGGTCCGAGGAGCAGAGGCTGCAGTTCCTACTCCTGCAATTCCGAGCTTTACAAGTGCTGTAACCCACTTGCCTGCCCCACCCCGATATGCCGGAAATGCCAAACAATGTCAAGGATTTCTGAATCATTGCTTCATTCGGTTCTCTCTGCAGGAACAACAATTCCCAACAGATTGGGTTAAGACGTCCTTCATCATTTCCTTGTTGGATGGAAAGGCCCTAGCCTGGGAGCCCCCAATCTGGGAACGTGGAGACTCCATTTTGGGCGACTTGCTTCAGTTTGTTCAGACCTTCTGCCAAGTATTCGATGAACCAGGACGTCTGTCTACCGCCTCCTTGGAACTCCTCAACCTCCGTCAAGGCGCTCGTACTTTGGCTGACTTTGCGGTGGAGTTCCACACCTTGGCATCCGAGCTGGGATGGCAGACTGATTGCTTAAGAGAAATCTTTTTGGAAGGACTTTC